>NW_017675318.1:53061-70295 GCF_001879085.1 Nicotiana attenuata
ACCCTTCGTGAATCCCCATACTCCTTGCCAATTATGATCATTAGTAGTGAAGTTATTTAGCAAGAGTTGAATTTCACTATACGGTCTCGCCATGCAACTACCCCCAAAAGCTGAATCAAGATTCATCTTTGATGCCTCATCTAGCCCATCAACAAAAGTGTGACCCAATACCTCATCAGTCTGACAATGATGCGGGCAGTCTCTGAGTAGCTTCTTGTATCTTTCCCAATCTTGACGTATTGTCTCGCCATCCCGCTATTGGAAACCAAGAATCTAACTCCTCAACGACTTTGTCTTCTTAGTGGGATAAACTTAATTAAGAATTTCCTTGCTAGATCATCCCAAGTGTGGATTGAGTTTGCGGTCTCCTTTTGAAACCATTCCTTAGCTTCCCCCAGCAGTGAAAAGGGGAAAAATGTCGGCCTGACTTAGTCCTTGGAAATGCTCGGATAATTCTAAGTGTCCATAATTTCCAAGAATTTCTGAATGTGCCTCTGCGGGTCTTCATGTGATAGACCCACATACTGCCCTGTGGACTGAATCACCTATACCATGTACTATTTGAGTTCAAAATGCCTTGTGGTCTCAGGCTTCACAATAGCCTGAGTCATATTAGCTAGATTGGGCCTTGCGGCTTCTATCACCGCACGCTCTTCATTACCTGCCATCTCTGTTGGCTGTGGTTGAACTACGATGTCCAACTCTCCTACTATTCTAGTTCTAGCTTCGATTTCCCTCCTCACTTTGTGAAGTGTTCGTTCAATTTCAGGATCAAGAGGAAGGAGATTGTTTGCGCTTCTACTCCTCCTCATTCAAGAGAAGAGCATGTGTTAACACAAACAAGGTAAACTGAAAATTAAAGCATGAACAGATAACTAATAAAAGCTTAACTCAGTCAAGTATCTAATTTCTAAGTCCCCGGCAATGACGCCAAAAACTTGTTGCGACCAAACACACTCACGCAAGTATACATGGTCGTCAAGTAATAGAGTAGTGAGTAGAGTATCGTTCCCACGAAGACTTCCGATTAACTTTTGACTGATTCAAACTCAATTAACTTATCGATTCAAGAGATTTCTTTATAAAATATAGAAGTGACTAACTTACTACCTAAAATTATCAAGCAATGAATTAACTAGAAATTAATCGAAACAAATAGCAATTTCAAATAACAATCAGTAGGAGAGAACATTCCGGGGTCACGGGTTAGCTAACAATCATATTGCATTCTTGGCTTAAAATGACTAATTGATTTATCTGGATTGTTGATTGACAGAGTTGATATTACTCATAAGAATCTGTCGAGTCCTTACTCGCCTATTCAAGTTAACTTAATGCCTATATGTCTATGGAATTAAGATTAACAAGAATGCATTTACAATCCTATATTTCAACCAAGCAAGGCAATTAGGTATATGTCTATCCTAATTGTGAATCTGTTCCCCGATACCCGGGTTCAAGAACTTGCTCTATTTAATTCTATATGCAATCTAGAGTTTCCATTTTCGAGTTCAACTCTAGATTCATAGATAGTATTTCATTGTTAGCTACTCAGCAAAATAACTAAAAATAGAATTAAATAAACAACCCAATATGATAAAATCAACTTCGTCAAATTAAACTTCAAACATCAACATTCATGTTTCACCCATGACCCTAGAACAATAGGTTTCTTAGCCACTCATGTTCATACAATCATCAAAAATAATATTTTCAAACATAAAATCAATGAGTACTAGAAAAGGTATGGAAGAATTGATCAAATTCGTGCTCCCGAGTGTCTGGCTCTTTTGTTCTCCTCTCCAAGTCACGTTCCCCTCCCCCCCCCCCAAAATAGGTTTAGGTTGGCTTTTATATCAGTTGGGGGCGTCTTGGAGTTAAAATAATCGAGTCCTAGTTGAAACAGGACAACTTCACGTTCCTAGCTTCAGAGCAACGTGGGGCGCTAGCCCTGGCGCCCAAAATATTTTGATTCTGTAAATTACACACAGCCAGCACCCCATATTGGCTGTGGCCCTCAAATTTCACTTTTTGTTTTTTCTTCTCAATTTAGCTCCAATTCGCGCCATTTCGACCCAAATTGCATCCGAATGATTCCTACACATAGAAATACCACAAATGAGCATATATCATCATATTATATATCTGAAATCTACGAGACATGAGCACAATGTGAGGCGATATATATCGAAATATACATACTTTAAGCCGATTATCATCACTCCATCTTTTATATTAAAGACCACATGAACCAATGAATGTCCTCTCTAAGGCTGTCAAAATTGTATGAATTACATTTAGAGGGTGTTTCACGAACTCCAATTCTGATTAACACTGCTAAGGAGTATGGGATGTTTGACAACATTAAAACTGGGAAAGTGTAAGTCTCATAACCAAGGTAGTATCGATTTTTTATTCTCACTATGACTTAGTCGTCACATTTCATATTGCTGACTTTTTAATGATTAAAGTATTAAGGTTTTTTTCCTCATCGTGTTAAGTTACGCCGGTCGAATGTTATTTTTGAATGTAACCCAGAACAATTCTTTTAAACCTATTGTCTTTTTTCTTGTCTATTATATCAATAATTTTATCTTTATAGAGTTTAATGTTGAACTCTAATTCACATCTCCTACTTTGTAAATCATCCAAAAACCCTGAAAAATAGTTTAGGGGTTGTTTCACGAACTCCAATTCTGTTGTTCTACTTTAACACTGCTAAGGAGTATGGGATGTTTGATTTGGAAAGTGTAAGTCTTATAATTTTGCTTAATCTATGTTTCTAGTGTCCCCGGTAGTATCGATTTTTAATCTCACTATGAATTAGTTGTCACATTTCATATTGCCGACTTTTCAATGATAAAAGTATTAAGTGTTTTCCCCTCATCGTTTGTGAAGTTACGCTGGTCGAATGTTATTTCTAAATGTAGACCAGAATAATTCTTTTAAACCTGTTGTCTTTTTGCTTGTCTATTATGTTAACAATTTTATCTTTATAGAGTTTAATATTGAACTCTAATTCACATCTCTTACTTTGTAAATCATCCAAATCCCCTGAAAAATAGTTTAAGGGGTGTTTCACGAACTCCAATTCTGATGTTCTACTCTAACACTACTAAGGAGTGTGGGATGTTTGACAACATTAAAACTTGGAAAGTGTAAGTCTTATAATTTTGCTTAGTCCATGTTTCTAGAGTCCAAGGTAATATAGATTTTTAATCTCACTATGACTTAGTCATCACATTTCATATTGCTGAATTTTCAATGATAAAAGTATTAAGGTTTTTTTCCCTCATCGTTTGTAAAGTTACGTTGGTCAAATGTTATTTCTGAATGTAATCCAGAATAATTCTTTTAAACCTATTGTCTTTTTGTTTGTCTATTATACTAACAATTTTATCTTTATAGAGTTTAATGTTGAACTCTAATTCACATCTCCTACTTTGTAAATCATTCAAAAACCCTGAAAAATAGTTGATGATGGACAATTTCCTACTATCACCTCTTGCCTGTTGTTTTTTTTAATTTGCATTCTAGTGGAGTGGTAATGTGAAAATAACGACTACCGAAAGAGATTTGGATTTTTCTAGCAAGAACCCAATAAAAAAAAGGATTAAAAGGAGAAAGAAATAATTAGAGAAGTAAGACCATTAGATATTTAGCTACACAAATCTGAATAAGAAAAAAGGAAAAGTAAAACACATAAAAGAAAAGGTTTAGACCAAGAGTGACCAATCACATCGCTTCGACTTTTAATATGTGGTGAACAAGTTCACGACTTAGCTTATGAAACAAAATAAAAAAAGTGAATAAACTTTGAAGCAAATAGCAGTGTCCATAGTCCATTACTTAACAGTCACTATTCACAAAAAGAAAATGACTTTTTTCACAAGAACAAGCAAATAGCAGTGTCCATAGTTCATTACCATTGTCACTAATCACAACAAAAAAATGACGCTTCTACAAGAACAAGCATTTATTTTTAGTCATTTTTACAAAGAAGCAACAACAATAAAAAGAGTAAAAGGAAGAAGAATAACAACAACAAATGAAAGAAGACGAAAGCCAAGAAGAAAAAAGAGAAGAAGCAACGAGAAGAGGAAGAAGAAGAGTTTGGTGGAAGGAAAAATGGTCGCGCACCACTATCTTTGGTATTGTCTAGATTTGCAATATTGTTAAAT
Source organism: Nicotiana attenuata (assembly GCF_001879085.1). Classification (NCBI taxonomy): domain Eukaryota; kingdom Viridiplantae; phylum Streptophyta; class Magnoliopsida; order Solanales; family Solanaceae; genus Nicotiana; species Nicotiana attenuata. Next base: position 57,243 of record NW_017675318.1, read on the forward strand.
TTCTAACTAAATTTTAAATATATGCCAAAAAGATGTTACGTGGTGTGAATAATTCGAGTTGAACTAGCCTCATGGGTTAAGCCAATTTAATGCTCTATTTCCAATCAATTAAGGCGTCACTGATCCCATGTATGTGTAAGGCTCCGTAAGAGTTCACCAAGGATTTAAGGATTTTCTAATGTCAATGTCAAGATAATATGTTTAGAAGATTGTAAAAGCTCGCCACAGTACGGATTTGACGACTGTGCAATGCGTCGCGAAGTGGGAAGAAGTTTTGGCATGAGAGGGCGATCTGTAGTCGGACGGGAATTTTTGTTTTTTTTCTACTTGACTCTATTTTTAATAAAAGGCCTTAGAGGTCATTTTATATGGGAAATATGATATTTTGAGAGAGAGAGAGCAAGAGAGCTCTAACAATTTCACACTTCAATTCTTGCCCATTTCTTGAAGATTCAAGAAAGAAAGCTCATAAAGTCTTCAATTAACCTGGTAAGAGTTTATTCCTGGCTCACATGCAATATTCTATAGTGAGTGGATTAATAAGATTTTAGTGTTGGGGCTTATGCGATGTAGATTGGAAGCCATAAGCCCTCACCTCGAATTTGGGAGTAAAATGTTGGGCTTGCACGTGCCAATAGAGGTTGTTGGTTGCCGTAGGATGGTGGTAGATGAATTGTTGAAATGGGAATTGGTTGAGGGATGAAAAAATCCCATTGTAGGAAGTTGTAGAGAAGTGCACACGCTAAGTGTTTGTTAAAATGCCTAAAAGACCTGGATTATGAGAATTCTTACTAATAGTAGTTTCTATTGAACTATGTTGATGTAGATTGAAGTATAAAGAGAAGTGGAACTTCATAGGGATCCTAAGGAAAGTTCGATTATGGTATGTTGGCTAAACTCCTCCGGTAGAATCAGATTCCATGAACCCCTTATGAACTCCAAATATGGTGTGTCCAAGTCCCTATTCTTATTGTTTTAAATTGCCTCAAATGAATAATTTATCAAATGCCTATGTACTCAAGTCTTGTTTCAATTACCATCCTTATGCTCTCCCTTGAAGACTATTTCAAATGTGATTAATGTATCAAATGCTTATGATTTCAATTCATGTTTCAATTGAAAATCGCTATGCTCCCCTATTTGGAAGCAATTCAATGTGTTTTCAGCTCTTGCATACTCATGTTTTGATACTTTGATTTTCCAATGTTTTACATACCATTGATGTCTTATTATGACCCATGGCAAGTGAATAATGTGAATGTATGATGATGACATGTGTCCATAGTGCCAACATGAGAATAATGATGTACGTCCCAGGAGTCAATGAAAAGAAAAATGATTTATGAAATGCCTTATATAAAATATTTTTGGGAGTATTGTTATGTCACCGAGAAAAGGTCGGTTGTAAAGGCCTACGCCCGAAACTACACATGTTGGTGTATGAGATGATTGGGAGACAAATCCCCTTCGCACTATGATGAGATTATTCCCTTTAATTGGGATAAATTGATTGCTAGAAAATACCATGTCGACCCAAACGACATTGTGGAGATACGGCCTAGCCGATCAGACCGATATCGGACTCCCTGCCACGTACATGGTGGTATGTCAGTAGCTAATGATCTCCTAGCCAAAATTGTTAATGCTCATTTGAAGTTTTTACTTATGTTATACTTTCTTATGATTTTTTAACTTGGAATTTTAAATATTGTTGATTTTCTCATTGCTTCGATGTTTCCTCTGCCTATGTTGGTATTCTATTCGGTATTTAGCTTTATATACTAGTACTGTTCCATATGTTGTAATGCCGGGGACGCTGCATCTTTAATCGATGCAAGTGGTACCTCAGCAGGTGGCACCGTTTTTTGATTGGTGTGTACCATCCTCTCAACTGATTTAGTGTTTATGCTGGGGACCTTATATTGTGTTGACTCTTGTACATTATTTTAAGGTATAGCCAGGGCCTTGTCGCTGACACTTCCTTACTTTTTCTCATGTATGTTTATAGGCTCCGTAGACACATTGTGGGTCACATATGTATGGGAAAAAACTCTAATTGTTTCATTCCACTTATAAGCCATAAGCTTGTATCATTTTATTAACCATCAATGAAACCCTTTAATGAATGAAAATGAGTAGTGTGCATTCCCATCTTCTCGATTGATCATTACATGTTATTTCTTTGTGAATTATTCGTGGGCAAAATTGGATAGTAGGCACCAGGCAGGCTTGTTTGACCAGGTTACCTCGCTTGAGCACCGGTCCCACTCCCCAATGTCTAGGTGTGACATTATGGGTGTGTTTGGTATAACCGAAAATCGTGGAAAATATTTTCCAAGAAAATGTTTTCTTGAAAAACAAGTAGTAATCTTATTCATTTTTCGGTGTTTGTACGCAAATTAAAGAAAATAACTTCTCAAGAGTATTCATAAATAATTTAGATATAATAAACATGAAGCCATAAACTTTCGAACCAACAACCTTCCGAACCCATATTTTTCATAAACTTTTTAACCGCTAAATCTTCAAAACCGCGAAATTTCTAACCCGTAAACTTCCAGACACATAAACCGCCGAACTCATAACTTTGGAACTTGTAAAATTTTGAACCTTTAGGCCGATAAATAAAAAAATTAAAACTGAAAAATATATTAAAAAATAGTTTTTTTCGGGGGAGGGGGTGGGGGTGGGTGGTATAGAAAAACGAAAACAAAATTTTGAAATTGAAATAAAAAATAATAGTTTTTTGCGGGTGGGGGTGGGGTAGGTAGGGTGGGTGGTTACGGAAAAACTGAAATTTGAAAAAAAAAGCCTTTTTTGGAGAGAGGGGTTGGGGTGGGTTGGTGAGGGTAGGGAAGGTTGATAAGGAGTTTTGGAAAATATTTTCCCTTCTCTTGATAAGGAAAACATTTTCCTCCAATTGGAGGAAAATGAGTTCATAAGGAAAATATTTTCTAAAACATTTAAGCCAGCCAAACATAGGAAAATTGGAAAATATTTTTCGGAAAATATTTTCCTTCATACCAAACACACCCTATGCTTGTAGAAATCAAAAGAAAAATTTGCGAACACAACTATCTTTTAGAATATCCCGTTGAAGTATATCTTCTAATTTGTTAACATTATATTTTAATTATGATGATTTATTAAGTCCTTGATACTTATTACAAGTTACTTTTGCAAGAGTAATTAATCACATGCACAAATCCCTGAAGAAAAGATGTAGAAGGAAGAAGAACTGTGAATAATGATAAGTTACAATGTCCCCACTTGTGGGTAAGACTGTCGAGGAGCTGATAAAGATCAAGGTGAGGGGTAGAATAGTGATGGAGAGTAGAAGAGGAGTTCACTGCCACTATGGTCAAGTGCTAAGGGAGGAGACATTAATGATATTTCTTTTTAGTAACAATGTGTTCTCTTTTGCAGGAAACATTACTCTATACATGTCCTCTCTATTGGCTATCTCTCAATGTGTGACATTGGCACTTGATGCTCAATATATTGAGAGAGTGTCAATGGAAGGCACAAGCATGGTATAAAATTGCAATGCATGACGATTGTGGATTCAGAACCTAGAACTGGGGCCTGTGTCCAGTTGTGTACACTTGAAACTGCTTAGAGCTGATGGTTACTCAATAAAGAGTTTACAAACTTTGAATATAGAATTACAAGCTGCTTTGGTGCACAGGAAACTGGCAGATTTTACACTTGTCATACTCAAGTTTTGGTCCTAGTTTGAACAATTGAAACAATCCAGAATTGAATATTTCATGCTCCTGTTCTTGCACAAAGTGTTTTAGATTTACATGATGATTTAAAGTGCTAGAAACTGCCAGTTCCTTTTAGCCTCATATCCAGGTTTTGGCCATGTTAAAGTGCCACGACCTAAAATTCCACCAAAGGCCGTGATAAAACCTAGTCCACTTGTCAGGAAAGATAATACTCAACAACAATTATAAAAGCCGATTATTAAGTTATTAAAAGAGTCATATCAATAAAAAAGTGGAATAAGTCTCACATACATTACAAATGCATAAGTCTAAGAGAGGGTTTAAACACGATCACAACTGTATCACAAGCTTTCAAAATGCGGTATCACATCATCACGAGCATCTAACAAGAGTAAACTGTCTCAACTGAACAATAATGCTCAAATCGTGGCATAGTTCTGGTGCATACAAAATGACATTTGGATTTTCTATTACAAAAGGGGGAGGGAGACTAGAGCCTACATGGGTTTCCTACAAATCCCACTACGGGAAGTCAGGTCAGGCGTAATTCTGTTACAACCAAACCCTAATTTTGATGTCTTCATATGTAGTGTCTCTTGATTGCGTCTGAGTTGATAGGCTTCGTGCTGATTCTGGCGTCCATTTCTTCTAGGATTAGTGGTCCTCCTAAAAACACTTGATGGACTACATAAGGACCTCGTTAGTTTGGTGCAAATTTTCCCTTGGCCTCTTCTTCATGGGGAAATATTTTCTTCAACACTAGTTGCCCTTGTGTGAAATGCCAAGGTTTCACCCTTTTGTTGAACGTGTTGGCTATCCTATTTTGATATAGCTGACCATGACACACTGCGTCCATTCTCTTTTCATCGATGAGCACGAGTTGTTCTTTCCTGACCCGTATCCATTCTACATCATCTAGTTTGGCTTCCTGAATGACTCTCAAGGATGGTATCTCGACCTCTGAGGGTATCACAGCTTCTGTGCCATATACCAACATATATGGCATTTCCCCGGCAGATGTTCTCATGGTGGTATGGTAACCCAGTAAGGCAAAAGATAGCTTATCGTTCCACTGCCTGTTATTGTCCACTATCTTCCCTAAGATCCTTTTGATGTTTTTGCTGGCTACTTTAACTCAACCATTCATTTGTGGCATGTAGGCTGTGCAATTACAGACGATTCTAAACTTCTCACATATCTCCCTCATGAGATCGTTGTTGAGATTGGTCGCAATGTTAGTTATGATTGACTCTGGGATCTCGAATCTGTAGACTATGTTGTTACAAACAAAATCTGCCACCACTTTCTTCATGACAGCCTTGTATGTGGAATCTTCGACCTATTTGATGAAGTAGTCTATGGCTACCAGGATGAAATGATGCCCGTTTGATGCGGCGGTTTCTATAGGTCCAATCACATCCATTCCCCAAGAGGCGAATGGCCAAGGAGAACCTATTACGTTCAGCTCGTTAGGTGGAAACCGAATGAAATGGCCGTGAATCTGGCACCGGTGACACTTCTGCACATAGCAGATACTATCTCTTTCCATTGTCATCCAAAAGTACCCGGCTCTTAAAATCTTTTTGGCTAAAGTGAAACCATTCATGTGAGGCCCGCACGTTCCTACATGTATCTCTTCTAGTAATCTTGTTGCTTTAGAAACATCTACACATCTTAACAGACCCAAGTCCGGGGTCCTCCTATACATGACTCCCTCGTTAAAGAAAAAGTGATTTGCTAGTCTTATTAGTGCTCGCTTCTGACTGTAGGTAGAATTCTGTAGGTATTCTCTTACTTCAAGGAACCTTTTGATGTAATTATACCAAGGCTTACCATCTGGATCTTTATCTACATGGAAACAGTATGTATGCTGATCTCGAATCTCTATCTCGATGAGGTCAATGTATTTCTTTTCCGGATGCTAGATCATAAACGACAAGGTTGCAAGAGCGTCGGGAAACTCATTTTGGATTCTAGGAACATGTTTGAATTTGATCTTGGCAAACTTATTACACAACCCTTTTATGGAAGGATCAACAAATTCGAATTCCCTACGACCAAAAGTTCCTTGATGTTCGTGTCGACTTCCATCCTGATTCCAATGATACATGCTTCATATTCCACCATATTATTTGTGCAAGGGACCTTATCTTGGCTGAAACCAGGTAATGTTCTCCCGACTCAGAGATTAGGACTGCCCCAATCCCTACAGCTTTGAAATTTTCCGCTCCATCATAAAACATTCTCCACACTGGGTATGACTGCAATGTCTTCTCCTGCGAACAACACTTCCTCATCTTGGAAGTACGTGGTGAGTGGTTCGTAATCCTTGTCCACCGATTTCTCTATGAGATGATCGGCCAATGTTTTTCCTTTGATGGCTTTCTGTTTCACGTACATAATATCAAATTCATTAAGAAGAATCTTCCATTTGGCCAACTTCCCTGTAGGTATTGGCTTCTGGAATATGTACTTGATTGGGTACAGTGGGGATATCAAATGTGTGGTATATGCTCATAGGTAGTGCCTTAACTTTTGAGCGATCCAGGTCAGAGCACAGTAGGTTCGCTCTTTGGCTTCGTACAATGTGAATTTCTTTATCAGTTAATAGACAGCTTGCTCCCTCTATCCAGTCTCATCATGTTGTCCCAACATGCATTCTAATGCATTATCCAAGACCGACAAGAATAGTAGCAGCGACTTCTCGGGTTTGGGAGGAACCAACACTAGCAGATTCAACAAATACTCCTTGATCCTGTCGAAAGCTTTCTGACATTCTTCCATCCATTTTGTAGCAGCATCTTTCTTTAACAATTTGAAAATAGGCTCGCAAATTACAGTTGACCGGGCTATGAACCTGCTGATGTAGTTTAGTCTACCGAGGAATCTCATTACGTCCTTCTTGCTATTCCTAGATTTAATATGCTTCATCCATATATACCTTATTTTCCTTGTGGATCATGTCGTGAAAGAGGGTCGTCATGGCCCTTATGTAGGTAGCACCGTCATTCTTGAGACCAAATGGCATGACTCTATAGCAATAAACTCCCTATGGCATGGTGAATGATGTTTTCTCTGCGTCTTCTTTTTGCATCAGAATCTAGTGGTATCCGGCAAAACAATCCACGAACGACTGCAACTCATGCTTCGCACAATTATCGATAAGGATATGAATATTTGGTAGAGGAAAATCATCCTTGGGACTGGCTTTGTTATGATCCCGATAGTCCACACATATCCTAATCTTCCTATCCTTCTTCATTACCGGTACAATTTTAGCCAACCATGTAGGATAATTGGTAACTCTCACCAGATTCGCTTCTATTTGCTTGGTGACTTATTCTTTTATCCTTAGACTCAAATATGGTTTGAATTTCCTGGGTTTCTGCTTGACTGGTGGTCTGACGGGATCAATGGGCAATCGGTGCGAGACGATGTCGGTACTTAATCCAAGCATGTCATCATATGACCAAGCAAATACATCGATGTATTGTCGGAGAAGATCCACCAATTCTTTCCTCTATTTGTCTTCAGACGGATGCTGAATCGGGTTTCTTTCACATCTTCTTCACTTCCCAAGTTAATTACTTCTGTTTCTTCAAGGTTGGACTTCTTCTGGCTTTCTAGCTGCTCGATCTCTTGTGGGAGGTTCTTAGGCATCATGCTTTCGTCGAACTCTTTGTAGTCTGGATCATATTCCTTAAGGTATTTTTTATATTTCATAATCGCAGATTGCATGTTTTGATCGATTTGATTACTGAAAAGGAAAACTAAGTATAAATAAGGGGAAAAAATGAACTTGCAATGATTTCAGGGAAAATAATTCTTTTTATTTCATCTAAAGGAGCGTTCAAAGAGGCAAGTTAACAAAAAAGTACATGCACAATTCATGCTTCAATTGACCTTGCGTTTTGAAAAATTACTATAATCCCACACTATCAAGACTCCCGCCGAGCCAGAGATGGACTAGCGGTCCATTCCTGCAAGGTCTCTCCTGGTTCGGCATCCCGAATGGTCGGTGTCTTGATATCATCTTTTTTGCAACATTCCTTGAGCATAGTCATGAACAATCTTACTATTCTATCAACGATCTCATTCTCTGATGGTGAGCTCCGACTCGAGCTCGGAACATGCTCTTGTACAAAAGCCTTCTTCACATGGTTACCATTATAGGTTCTTCCAGTTGTAGGCTTATACCCCAAGCCAGCGGTACATAGTTGTCCTTTCAGTTTGATTCGCTCTGTTATCCCATCTGATCGGCCATCCCAGCCCAGTCCCTGATCAATACCCATACTTCATCATCTTTTGCATTGCCATCTTTGATTTGTACGGTGACTGCATACCATGGTTCTGCTTACTCATCTCCATTTATGTCGCTTGCATGATCTCGATCGCATGAATGACAACCCCATCTATTCCTTCTATGAAAGGGACCGCATGCTCCAAGTAAGCCGGCCAACTCCACTCCCCATGTATCACAGTCTCTTATCAATCCCACTCAAATTTCATACACTAGTGGAGAGTGGAAGTAACTGCCCCTGCCATATGTATCCAGGGCCTTCCTAGTAACAAGTTGTACGAAGACGAAATGTCCATCTCTTGAAACAATATTGGGAACTCAACTTGTCCAATTTGTAAGGCTAAGTAGATCTCTTTGATGACATCCTTCTGCGACCCATTGAAATCCCTCATTCTTACATGGCTTTCCTTTGCTTCCCTCAAATGAATACCCAATTCTCGCAGAGTATAGAATGGGCAAGTATTTAATCAGTATCCTTCCATTGACACGCACTAGAGACAAGACGTTATCCCCACACTTGACTGTGATGTGCAAAGCTCTGTTATGATCCATACCCTCCACAGGAAGTTCATTCCTCCGAATTTTTGCTTCGATCATCTTCCCAATGGTTGCTGCTAACACCTCGTTGATAGTATTGTTTGGCACACTTACTCCACCTAGCACCTTCACCAAAGCGTCCTTATGACTGTCAGAGCTCATCAACAAATCCATGATTGTTATGTGGGCCTTCTCAACTATTTTTCTACAGAATATTCTTTAACCGGCATCTTTCTCCAAAACTCTGCCGCCTCAGCATCTGTTATGTTTCTTCTTCGGTTTTGTTCTCTACTCGAGTTCCCTCGGTTCACCTCTTTTGAGTGTAACACCTTCCTGATCTAGTCATCCCGTGAGCAGCTGCGGTCTCTGTCATTTTGCCCTTTCCCTTTGACTAGTAAGTCCATGGAACTATTTTGTATTCTCGTCTCCTCTCATCCCTGATGGTGGTGGTGGACCTTTGTTGGTATGTTTGAACCATCACAGGAGGTTTCGGCTGCACAGTAATGAATGTAGTCACTCGAGGTGTCACTCCTGCAGCTTCGGCATTCCCAATAGTGACGATTGTCCCATTCAAGTCATAATCCTTGTCCAGTACAATCGTGTTGGCTCCTTGATTTTTATGGTTTGGCAATGAGTTATGGTTTATATTTGGTGGATATGGGGTACATTGGATGGCTTCACTCTTGATTAGCAACTCGACCTAATTCTTCAGTCTATAGAAATCCTCATTATCATGCCCAGGAACACATGAAAGATAGGCACAATGCTTGGTTGCATCAAAATATTTGGAGGGTTAGTCGGGAATTCTCCCTTCCACTGGGTATATAAGTCCGGCTCTCCTCAACCTTTCAAACAACTGGGCTAAAGGTTCAGCGATTGGGTGAAGTTTCTGGGATTTCTTTCTACAAAAATTTGACCATGGCCTGGGTGCATATGCGGGTCTATTTTGGTGGGTGGTGGATGGTCGTGGTAGGTTTGGATGTATATTGGCTCGGGGGGGAGGGGGGGGTTGTAGTGAGGTTGAGCATTGTAGTATGGTTGGTTTGTTATATACTGGGGCATAGGTGGGTTGATGTGAGGGGTGAGTGTTTGTGGAGTAAGAGTTGGTTCGACGAGGAGGACTTGACTGATAGTAGGGAACAATTGCCGTTACTTTCTCTTTCTTCTTCTTCCCACTGCCTATGGAACCAGAAAGTATAACCTTGCTGGTAGCTTGCAGCGCAGCCATTGACTATATTTTTCCTGATTTAATACCTTCTTCCAAAAACTCTCCCATTTTAACCAGCTCAGGAAATTTTGACCCATCATCTTTTCAAAATAAATCCCTTATTGGGCCCGGGAATCTGGTTGTTGGTAGAAGTGACGCTATCACGAGGAGGGGTGTGAATTGAATTGGTAGTGGCTGGTGTGTTTTGTGGTGATTGGACATAATTCAGAGCATAGGGTCTATGTATAGGGGGTTTGGCAGATTTTTGGGGGTTACTGGTGGCATAACTTGGGTTGCGGGATTTTTAGTGACAATGGTTGGGGTACTGGTTAATTGTCGGGTTGCTGAAGGGAAATGATCGGGGATTGAATATAAAGAAGGGAAGCAGGGTGGTTGCGGAAGCGTCATCACGACCAAGTGTGCTAGCTCTCAGATATGTTGTACTTCTTCTTTGTGACTCTATTTCCTGTGCCATTCTGGTAACGTATTCATCATTTTGGGTATAGTCCTTTTCCCCCTGATTGTCTTGGGTTGTTGGCTATTATTAGAGCGTTTTCGATTGGGTCATCGTTGCAGACATATTTCCCTTGGATCTCAGATTGTACAATGGCTTAACCAGTTTTATGTATCAATATAAACCAACCTCTTTTTTCGGGGATAAAATAAAACAATAAAGCGACAAAATAAGAAAAAGTAGAAGTTAGTTTCAGAAATTGCACAAATATAGGCACATAGAGAAATTAATTCATGTATTCGGATAAGCGCGTCTTCTAAGATACGAAGGACCTCTCTTTTTTGGAGGTAGGCCAATGTCGCGAATGTTTGACGAACAATCAGATTTCGACACATTTCAATCCGGAGCAAACTTTAGTTTTCATTGATAGGTTTTGGATTACAATAAGATAGGAGCGGTGGTTACAAAATTGTTGTCAATGTTCACAAAATATTACATGGGTTCACATGCTCGACTGTAGGGAAATGAAAAGGGGGACAGGATAAATGGAAATCAACCAGCCACCTAATAATCGTCCCCGGAGTCACCTCCCGAGCTTTGCTTTTCAGGTTCCTCTTCAGGGTCTTCTTCAACTTCTTCTTCCTTCTCGTCATTGTTGTATTTTGGTTCTTCCTCGGGATCCTCCTCCGGCTCTATTTCTCTCTCAATCTGTATGTACCCAATCACCTGATCATCGTCCTCCGGTGGTGCCAACATATGGTCAACCAACCCTAGAACCACTTGTCGATGCATGTCGGTGGTGACGAGATAGTGGGGAAAAATCTCGTGATATATCTGCATAGCTGCTCTTGAATTCTCTAGTCCGGTCAATCCCTCTCTGCTAGGTCTTGTCAACTCATCCTCCTTGTTGATCCACATGAAGTACTCAGGCGTGCACCAGGAAGTTTGCCCCATTGGCATCATGATCAAGTCGTTCCATTCATCTTGGAGCCTTCTCACCCTTGGGATTGGAATTTGTCCATTGTAATAATCTTCATACAAAGTTGTCCTTAACCAGAGGGGCACGTCTTGAATCAGACCAAATTTCTTAGAATCCTCAGAGGTGCATATGACTAAATTCCTTCCAGTCCCACTAACTCGATGAAGTACTTTCCCAGGCTTCTCAAGATCACCCTGCCACTTAACCATGAAAGTTTCCAGTTCACAAATTCTCCACTCAAATGGGTCAACATGTCTCGCCATTCCTCTTGCCCGTGCAGTGTAATCCAGTGTCTCATCCTTTCGTTATGACTCCTCATCATATTACTGATGCAAACAAAATAATCAATGGTTGCCTCCCTCTGGAAGAATTATTCTGTTGCCCATATTTGTAGTAAGTTGCAGCCTTTGAAAAAATCATATCTTTTGGAGCATGCTGACAATATCTCTGCCAATATCATGGGAACGAGGGTGACTTGCAGATTTCCTTGGAAAGTTTCCATGACCAGAGGCAGTAGATTGATGTTGATTTTCCCTTTTATTTGCAGGAAAACTAGCAATCCCAATAGTGCCAGAGAAAAGGTTAGGGGGGAGAGACTCTCTCATGCCGTTTGATCGAATATCTTCAAGATGCCACTTATAGCTCTCCCGGAGTCCGAACTTGTCAAATAGATGGTCCAAACTCACCCACCCATCTTCGATGTTTCTCAAATTCTTGTTGTTTGTCAGACCTAATGCATGAAGGAACTTGTGGTCAGGCATGACAAGTGGAGGTATTGGTTTCCGTCCGGCAAATGGTAATTCCATGAAGCTGGTAATCTCCTCTAGTTTTGGCATCAACTCACAATCGACAAAATTGAAGACCACCTTGGCTGGGTCCCAAAACTCTATCAGCAGTCTGGTAAGGACTTTGTCGGCTCGGATGTTCATCAAGGCGGTCAGTGCTCCCAGGTGTGTTCTGATCTCGTCCCGTTGCTCCCGTCGAATGTTTCTCCACCACTACTTCAACTTGTGTAGTGTCCCTGGCCATGTTTATATCGAGGATGTTGCGGTTGATTTCCATCTGAAAAGGTGAAAAGGTTTGGTAAGTGTCAGCTCCGGATCTTTAGCGTCTTATCTGGATCGGTTCATCGTTCCACAAAAGGCATGAACAGAACACCCAAAAGAAAAGGGTGTCAGTACGGAAATTGTACTGAGTATGTAAGACTGATAAGATACATAGATCAAAGACAAAGCATAAGAGGTATGAATACATAATCTCAACCTGAATACCGAAGGCATGCCACCGGGGCATACACTGTGGTAACCATGAATCATGAATTAATGCAAGTTCTGTAAGAGTAAGGCCACTCATTGGTGCTAAACATTAAGTAAATAGTATTGTATTATTAATCCGCTCTTTGGGGCACTTCACATCATATTGTATAATATCGTATCCGACCTCGAAGAGGACTCGGTAAGGTCTCATCTTGTTACCACATCGTAACCGACCTCAGGAGATCTCGATTGTACCTAGTCTCAATAGAACTGGGCGTACCCCGTCTTAGAAGGACTCGATCGTACCCGACGACATCGGGCTTAGTAAATATTTCAAATAGTATCACTCCGTACACCAGCCTCATAGAGAACTCGGTCATACCCGGCCTCAGGAGATCTCCACTGTACCCGACCTCAACAAGTCTCAGTGTAGTCGTCCTCAAGAGGACTCGGTAGCCTAACATCGCACATTATGTTTCATCATACCCAACTGATCAGTGGTTGCACAATAGGTATCGTACACGGCCGACTATAGTGCGGCTCGGTATATATATATATATATATATATATATATATAAAAGTGCAATAC
>NW_017675319.1:0-24959 GCF_001879085.1 Nicotiana attenuata
AACATACTCAAAATCATGAAAAATGACCAAAACGAAGAGCTGTACCTCAAGCTCATCAGTACCATCACAACACAAAGCTGAGACCCCGTCTCACATCATAGAAATAGAACACATGAATCTAACCCGAAAGGTCATATCTCCACGTAGCCTTGCTACAATGCGCGATCCTATCCAAACACTGTTACACCTGGAACACCTCAAGTCACTATGCTCAAAATCGACGGCCACGCACAATTTGATGTCTGGAACCCAAGCAAATCATTACACCCACGGTGAAACAAATAACATATGCCACGCAACCCGATAGGACACAACCGATACGCCGTTCACTAAGCATCGCTCACTTACTCTTCCCGCTCGAATCCCACTAAGAGACCCCAATTGAACCGCACCATATGTGCCTATAACCAACAAATCATAGCACCCCGCAACACAGAAAGGTAACTCATAGATCTCCCCAGATCACTGATAAGCTCAACAACGGTCGAATCAATACCTCCCTCAACAATGCCATTCGGAGCCAACCAAACCGACTCAAGATAGAACACTCACCCACATTAACCTGCCAACGAACTCCTTATCAAGGAAACCTGAATATGCTCCTTCCACCTCTATAACTCTGCCGGTGCTATACGATACGATACAAGGCACCAACTCAACACCGAAATCCACAACCTTGCCCGACGACATGCCCAGCCACAAGAAACACCTCCGAGAAGTCCCTCACCACCGGGACTGAATCAATATGAGGAGCCTCAGCACTGACACTCGTCACAAGACCCCAAATAAGAAAGGTAATCCTTCCCAGCCGTCCGCTGGGTCTTTGAAATATAAGACTCTCCCCAATAGGACATAATCTGTCGAACATCGCCACTCAATTCGTGGCATTTTCCAGCATAGCCAACCGCGCCATCTTATCGCAATAGTCCAGAATAACACAACACGGAAACAACCAGTCTACACCCCAATATCATATCCACTCGGGCCTCCAAATCCCGGTAGTTGCTAAACAGTGCCGATGCACACGATCTACGATCACAACATAGCCTGGATATGAGAATTTCCGGTCTCCAATTCCATGTAGCACACAAATCACCATACCTGATCCCAAATTCCGCCGTCCGAATACATATCACACCTCGGGTACCCAGTCATTCCACGAATGATATTCTAAAATTCTTCTATGCCATCAAGCAAACTCGAATATCAACAGTCGATCCAACAAGAAAGTGCCGCAATACTACCGAAGTATCATCAGTTTAATCACATTACCCTTTTTCTAAGACATATACTCTCGTCAAATCACTTCCAATTAGCAGTACCATTTCCCTGATTATCTGAGGCTACCCGTTGCCTAAGAGTTTATGAACTTCCTTCCAGAACTGAACTGAAACCTCATACACGCAAATCTCGATCCTCCACAACGTACCACATATACCATACCATCCAAGGATAACAGGAAAACTTTTATCTCTCTTCCCAGCCACAGACATCTACGCACTCAACTAGTCAAGAGCTTCCATTGATCCCATCTAGATGAAAAATCATTACACATCTCATGCCTCTCATATTCTTAGAAAATGCACCTCTCCAACCACGGTAGGAATCAACAAGAACTCCCCCAATTCCGTTTGCACAAATTAAACTGCCAGGACTGAATCCTTCTAACTATACCAAGCTAAGCAAGCCATCAAAACCCATGAGCATTGCTGCAAAATACCTGTAGGAACCCATTACCTCGAACACATATAAAGAATTGATCATATCCTTACCATACCGATTCGATCTACTATCGAGCTACTCCATCTATCTAAATTTCCTTCTGATTCATTTCCAACTTGATGCTTCCTCTTGCTGTAGTGCCACAATCTCTCAACCCAGATTTACCTCACGAGATCCAGGCATAAGTCCACGCTGTCTAAGACCCATAAGCCGCTGAATACTCTCTTAAATATTCCTAAAACATCATGTTCCCGAATACTTTAATCTGAAGAACTTCCTGCGAATCCGAATCCGTTACCTTTACTTTCCTGGTACTGATACATAGGAACCCATAATTCACATCGAAATACTACAAGTCTTGCCCCCTTCCAGTGAAAACAACAGCTTCTAACCACATATGCAACTTTAAAATACCCGATTGTTCCCTGCAGGATCTTGAACATATTAGAGCCATCCTCACAAGTCATTCACTCTTATTCAAACTGCAACTTACTGACCTAACGAACAGAACCACCCGTGCCTCATTAGCTCTCCGATACCGCAAAATGAAATCCTCATCCTAATACAACCAAGCAACTTCCTGCTCTATGCGCCGAGCATCCATTACCAACAACACTCTAGACATTACGTAATTCTCATACTCTGTGAAGCATAATATATCCTTTGTCAAACTCTTCCTTTACTCTAGCCAAGCTAATTCACTCGCACGCCCCAAACCAGAACCAACATAGCACCTAACCGTGCAATCAACTGCTCACAACAGACTCCCCTACTTGGCTCGAAGCCATAGATCAAGATACACTCAATAACTCATAACACTTATACTTTATTGATGCCACAATACCATAGTGAGATTATACTCAAATCATTCATAAGTTTGTGAAAACACAGATCATCCAGTACTGTAAATCTTCTGCAAATCTCGCATTCATCCCCGCAACAGATAAACCCACTCTCTTAAGCGACCCGAAATTTCAAATTTCAACACGTACCCTTCAATAACACATGAGATCTTCTAACATACACATAAGGATCACACCACTTCAGAACGCTCCGCAGGAGATAACCCATCTACTTTGCCTCAATATAACATTTCTGTTTACCTTCCACCGTCATACACATTACACCGTTACTTAGTCTTCCTGAGTCTGAACTCATACCGCAACATGAAATTTATTTCACCCACAACCGAAAAACATGAAAAGATCCTTCACACGCCCATAACTCGGGGATATACCTCGAATCACGATGGAATTCAAACACCTAATAGTTCTTCTATCATCCAGCAGACCTTCCTCGTCACGTCCAAGTTACATAGATACATCTCGCAGTACTAACATACTCATCACATGGCTATCCAGCCGTCACTTCCACTAATAGGGACAATACCGAACATATAAGTTCAAAACAATTACTCACATAATCAGCACCTCGGTGCTCAAGCCATAGGCAAAGATCAGGCCTCAAGTCCTCCAGACTGGCCCAACATCAACTCACAGAGATCGCATCTCGCCCCTCGGTCGGGGAATCACAAGCCATCAAGGCACATCTGATACTGAGCGCTCATGCGTGCATGCGAACGCGTGGAAGGAATTTCAAGAGTTACTTTTCAAGCTGAATCAAGGACGCACGATAAGAATTCAAGAATATGAAGTTTTCCTAAAGGTTCTGCAGCCTCTCGAGGAGAAATACAGACGTCTCCGTACCTCTCCGCGAGACTCTACTAAACCTGCTCATGACTCGTGAGACCTAGTAACCTAGGCTTTGATACCAACTTGTCACGACCCAATTCCGGAACCCGGTCGTGATGGCGCCTCTCGTGAAGACAAGGCCAGCCAGAACAAACGAAACACCTCCTTTAAATAATTAATTAACATAAACAGAACTAAAACATGTTTAAGATAGCCATAATTACGGAAACAACGATAATAACAAGGAAAATCATCCCGACACAGCCCAAATCGGGGTGTCACAAGTCACGAGCATCTATCAGAGTATAATTACAACTACAAGGCCTAAAATATACAAAAGAGAACTGATAAACATAAGGAAGAAATGTGGTGCTGCGAACGCTAGCAGTCACCTCGCTAAACTCCGATAAACTTAGCCTCCGATAAACTCAAACCCGCTACCGGGTGAATAAATACCTGCATCTGCACACGAGGTGCAGGGAGTAAAGTGAGTACTCCTACTCAGTGAGTAATAACAATAAATAATGGCTGAAAGCATGAAAACACATAAATGCACAAGGCAATTCTATATCAGGCAGTAAATTACTTAAAGCAGTAAAACCGTAAAAAATCAAATGAAATCTCCTTTTAAAAACAGGTAAATCAGGTAAAACAACAAGTAAATAGTGAGTAGTAATCTGCCCCTCGGGCCCAGTATCAATCGCTCAGAACAGTATCAGCCCCTCGGGCTCAGTATCAATCACTCAGCATAGTATCAGCCCCTCGGGCTCACTTTCAGTCACTCAGCATAGTATCAGCCCCTCGGGCTCACTCTCAGTTACTCAGCATAGTATCAGCCCCTCGGGCTCACTCTCAGATCATATGGGTACCCGCGCTCACTGTGGGTGTGCAGACTCCGGAGGAGCCCCTTACGGCCCAAGCGCTATATCAACATAAGGCCTGAAAGCCTTCTCACATCACACATAAGGCCTGAAAGCCTCCTCACATCACATTCGAGGCCTGAAAGCCTCCTCACATCACACTCGAGGCCTGAAAGCCTCCTCACATCACACTCGAGGCCTGAAAGCCTCCTCACATATGGCCCTCGGCCTCACTCAGTCCAGAAAACATCATAAACCCCTCAGGCATCAATAAAATAGTAGTGCTCAGCCCAAACAACAGTGGAAATATCATTTAAGTCTCAAAGTTCAATTAAAGCAGCTGAGTTTGTAAAACAGTATAATCAACAGGACTGAGTTCAAGTAGTATATCAAAATAGTGAGAAAACAGTGATAAAAATCCACGAAGGATTCAAGCAGTCGGCATGAAGCCTAAAATATGGCAATAGGCCCAAGTCATGTTGATAACAAATGCATTTCAGTCAAATACGCGGTAAAAATATTAATCGGGATGGACCAAGTCACAATCCCCAGTAGTAAACAACCCCGCGCTCGCCATTAAGCGCGTGTTTCACCTCAATACAGCACTACGTTGTGCAAATCCGGGGTTTGAAACCCTCGGGACATCATTTACTATCATTACTTACCTCGATCCGGTCCAAAGTCTAGCCCGCGATGCCTCGCCCGCACGAATCGACCTCCGGATGCTCCAAATCTAGCCACAATCAGTACATAATCATTAAAATATGCTAAGGGAGCAAAGCCCACTCGAAAATATCCAAGTTAACATCAAAATCCCGAAATTGCTCAAACCCGGCCCCCGGGCCCACGCTTCGGAATTCGACGAAACTCACAAAATCCCACAACCCATTCAACCACGAGTCCAACCATACCAAAATTACTAAATTCCGATAACAATTCGGCCTCCAAATCTTCAAATCTTATTTTCAAATCCCTAGTCCAAATCCCCAATTTACACCTCAAAAACATGTGATCTAGTTGGATTATTCGATGATAATTCAATATTATGGAGTAGAAATGATCATAAGCGACTTACCTCAAGATTTCCCATGATTTCTTGCTCAAAAATCGCCCCAAGCCGTGTTCTTTCACAAAAAAAATGTCAAAATGAGCAAAAAAAAACATAACAGCACTAATACACCCGAATCTGGTCGCTAAAAGCCATATCTGGTCACTAAAAGTGCCAAATCTGGTCGCTAAAAGGTGCACACCAGATCTGATGCACCAGCAATCTTTAATTTCACTAAAAAGGCTCCAACTCCATCATACAAACTCGGAGTTCGATGATTTTTGTTCCTATGAGTCACAAATTATAATACGAACATAGCCCTTCAATCGAAACTCAATTCGGAGCTCATTTGCTCAGTGTGATACCCATTTCGCTCGTTAAATAATTAACTCATGTTTCGCGTCAAAAACCCAATCGCGACTTGATGAAATTAAACCAAACTTTCCAGATCACTCCTATAATTCATTGTGAAAATTTCGGAAGTCTCGAAATCAAATTTCGATCTCTAGAACTAAAAATGGACCTTTGGATCATTACATGCTTATGCTCAAAACGGCAAAATCTTCCAAAAACTCCTCCAAAACTTATCCGAGCCTCATGGGACCCCGACCAAATACGCCAACACACCCCATAACATCATTCAAACTTGTTCCAACCTTCGGAACGCTCAAAACAACATCGAATCACCCTCGGATTCAAGCATAAGAATTCCAAAACTTTCGAATTACTCTTTCGATCAAAAACCCAACCAAACGACGTCCGAATGACCTGAAATTTTGCACACACATCACAAATGACATAACGAAGCTACAGCAACTCTCAGAATTCCATTCTGACCCTCGGATCAAAATCTCACCTATCAACCAAAATTCGCCAAATTACTAACTTCGCCAATTCAAGCCTAATTCTACACCGGACTTCCAAAACCAATTCCGATCACGCTCCTAAGTCACAAATCACCTAAAGAAGCTAACAAAATCATAAAAACTCCGATCCGAGCTCATATACAAATAAGTCAACTCTTGGTCAAACCTTTCAAATTCAAACCTTTCAACTGAAACTGTTCTTTCAAATTCATTCCAAATTTTCCTGAAAACCAAAACCAACGATCTACATTAGTCATAATACATAACACGGGGCAAGTCATGCCCGAAAACTGGCGATCAAAGTGCAAAAGCTCAAAACGACCGGTGGGGTCGTTACATTGATTCAATCTCATGTGGAGCCAAATCGTTCCCCTTTATAGTTGTGGTGTACGTTGTAATGTGCTCCTGTAGATACGATGTTCTATCATATTTGGGAATATCTGAAATCTTGAATCTTTTTGGAATCAACTTTGGAGCCGCACTCGATTTGAACGACAGTTGAAAATACTTTTTCAAGTTCGTGCCCTTTAGGACCGGAGGTGCCCCCCAGATTAGATCCATACGAGCATGGAATTCTTTAGCATTTTGATACATTCGAGAATTTATTTCTCGCATACACCTCTTGAGTTTGGAATTGAAAGGATCTTCTACGTTGTTCTCATTTCCAAATCCATTGCATGCTCCACCCGCTTGGTTGTAGTTTGATCTGAACTCTCCTCTTAAGGCAACGTTTTCGGTTCCCAGGACCGTTGTGACTTATCGGCACACCAGGAAGGACTTGAACTCCACCATTTAAATTATTTGAATCCTCTCATATTGCTTGTTGAAGCTCATCCATTATCCGGTCCTGTTTTGAGAGATGGTTCATAATTTTTTGTTGGTGTGCTCTCAACACTTTCACGGTATCAGCCACCGACTCATCATCCATATCATCAGGATAGGACTCCTCACATGTTGAATTTTTTTCACCCGTTCCACCCATCTCGGAGTTGATTCATTCCTATCATAATGGGTTTCACCATTTGAATCACCATATCGTGTAATGACCCAGCCGGTCGTTTTGAGAATTTGTATTCTGTTCAGCTATTTGAAGTCTTAAGAAACATCGTATGATGTATTAGAACTTGTGTGAATCATCGTTTTCGGTATATAAATTATTCGAAATTGATTTGAAAGAATGATTCTCAATTAGGAAGCTTTAATTTGGAAGAGTTGACCAAGTTTGACTTTTTAGTACTTGACCTCGGATCGTTGTTTTGATGGTTCTGTTAGGTCCGGATGGTGATTTTGGACATGAACGTATGCACGAATTTGCATTTGGATATTTCTAGAAGGTATCGGTACTATTTCGCGAAAGTTGGAAATTTAAAGGTTTGGAACGTTCATAAGTTTGACCGAGAGTTGACTTTGATGATATCGGGTTCAGATTGTAGTTTTGGGAATTGAAATAGCTTCATTATTTCATTTGGGACTTGTGTGCAAAATCTGAGTTCATTCCGAGTTGATTTGATATAGTTTGGCACGAGTTTTGGAAGTTGAAAGTTCAAATGTTCATTAAGTTTGATTTGAGGTGCGACTCGTGGTTTTGATGTTGTTATGAGTGATTTGAGGCCTCGAGTAAGTCCGTGTTATATTATGGGACTTGTTGGTATATTCGGACGGGGTCCTGCGGATCGATTGAGTTTCGGATAGATTTGGGTTGTGTTGTACTCGTTTTTTATGTTTCGACGTCGTTTCTTCAAGCATAAATGGTACCACATTAAGCAAATGAGATCCAATTTTTGTTTTTATCGAACCATTATATCCGTATCGTAATTTTGGAACCATATCAACTGTAATCAACAAGTTTCTACATCGTATAAGGAATTTATAGCCATTTTACTAAAAATTGGATTGCCAGATTTTTTTCAGATTAATTACGAAATTGCCACTAAATTCTTATTTAAAAATCTACACTATTTTTAAATATTGAAACCAACATATCTCATTCATTATAAGGTCAAATGGAGTTATTCAAAAGCCTAAGTTGACTGGAATTTCACAAGGAATTCGTTGGATACATCAAAAATGAGTTTCGAGATCATTTGGCACATGAAACGAGGCAGAACATCTGGGCAGAAACACTTAATATCGAGGGTTTGTTCATTTGGTCATATTTTGAGTTGGGGAGCTCGGATTTGGGCAATTTTGGAGGCGATTTTCACCACATGGATTGGGTTAAGTTTTCTATACTCAGTTTTGGTTATATTTCATGAATCTATCTTTATTTTTGGCATTTGATTGATAATTTAAAAGTGAAATTTGGGGGGGGGGGGGGGGGGAGGTTGTCCAACATTTAATAAAGTGAATTTTTTAATTTTGAACATCGATTCGGAGTCGGATTTGAGTGAAACTAGTATGGTTAGACTCGTAATTGAATGGGTTGTCGGATTTTGTAAGTTTTATCGGGTTTTGAGGTGCAGGCATGGGTTTGACTTTTTGGTTGACTTTGGACTTTTGATTAAAGATTCGACCTTTATCAATTGGGTTTGTTTCCTTTGGTATTATTTGATGTTCTTGAGTTTCTTTTGGCTAGTTTCAAGCGGCTCGGAGGTTGATACGCGCTGGATGGCATTTCTAGAGTATTGTTTGGCTTGCTCGGTATTGTTTTAGGTTGTTTGAGGTAAGTATCTTATCTAAACTTGGTTGAGGCACTAGTTGCCTGAATTATTTGTGAAAGCTATGTGCTATGGGTGCGCATATATGAAGGGTTTGAGGTCATGTGCGAGCACCAAGGTATTTATCCATGCTCGGGGTAGTGCTTAGGCTATGATATGCCTAGAGTTGACTATTAAGCTTTAAGCTATAATGTTTTTCATATTTGTATCATTGTTGTGAACGATTTGAGCAATGTTTGAGGTTACGAAGAGGCTATTCCCTGAATAAACTTGGTAATTGCTATTTCTGTAATAAATTGCCGATTTGAGCTATGATAGCACGCATTGCACATGCCTACACTTTAGTATGTTATTATACTATTCCAGGAGCATAAAATCTGATATTTATCCATCATATACATGTGTCCTTGTATACTTTCTTCTGTGTGATATGATTTGGACCGGGTGCATGTAACCACGCCGGGCGAATTGTGTTGATATGCCTATGACCACACCGGACAGATTGTGTTGTTATGCATGTGACCATCCTGGGAGGATTATAATATTGTGTCTGTGACCACACGGAGCGGATTGTGATATTAGCACGTGATTGTCCGTGCGGATCGATATTATTAGTACGTGAGTTGTTCGTGCAACATATGAGTTGTCCGTGCGAATCTAGATATTGATATTATAGCACGCGAGTTGTCCGTGTAGCACGTGAGTTATCCGTGCGGTGATATTATTAGCACGTGAGTTGTCCCAGCGTATGGATACGGATCCATCCCCCTTGGGTCACCTTCTCATGTTTCTCTCTTGATGGTGTACACACGGATTTGTGAGAGACCCACGGGTTTTTGGTTGATGTGAGGTCTGGGAGAGCTAGTTACTGTTATTGGATCGGGTTGCACGCCACAACGGACTGATATTTAGTTATTGCATTTCATCTTTACTTGAAATTTTCTCGACTGTTTACCTGATTTTACTTGCATATACTCCTTATGTGCTGGATTGTTGATTGAGTCGAGCGCTTTAAAACAAAGGATTGTGAGCATCAAAGTTGTTTGATCTGAGATTTCCTGTTTTGGTCATATATCTGTTCTATACTTCTTGAAATTATGAATTGCACGGGTGTTATCAATTATAGTTCTTGCTTCTTTTACCTTGCCGAGGTTAGTTAGGTGTTTACCTTGAAAATGGTATTAACAATTATATTTGATTTTGTGGTTCTAAAAATATGTGATTTATTTCAATACTAGTTGTTAGGCAATGATGCTAAGTATAAGTAAAGAGAAACAAGATATGCAAACCAATGTTGTCGCAAGATTGGGCCTCGAGCTGGCTGGAACAGGGGCTTCGAGACCTAGTTAGGGCAGTTAGCAATGAACAATTGATGAAGAAACAATGATAATGAAGGCCTTGAAGATAGCCTTTTGCGGTTAATAATGGGCAATAAATGAGCAATGAATGAACAAGCAATAAATCTGTAAAGCAATTGTTGAACACGTTAAGGCAAGAAAAGCAGAGAATGTTCTATTGTATTCAATATTCGTGTGTCTTACAAAATGGAAAGGGTCCCCTTTATATAGGAGGGGGAAATCCCAACATAGTACATGTCTAATACTGACAAGGAAATGCTATTGGTACAGCTGTATAATGGCTTAGTACAGATTTGTACTATTTCTCGCAGACTCTGTCAGTTCTAATCACGTGTCCTCGAGAATTTCCCGCCTTTCCATGACGGACGTCAATTTTCATGTTGCCTCGAGGTACGCTGTGATAAGTCTTCGATATGCCCTCTCGAGGCGAGTGCTTCGTGGACGAGCCTTAGACTGTTCTTTGAGCCCATCGAGGCCGGGTTTGAAACGCCATAGAAGCCTTAAAATCGGCCTTCCCTGATTTTGACTGTATACAGATAGTTCCGCGTTTCTTGGAATGAAATAACAAGGAACGATTTGAATTCTTCAACTCTTCAATGCTTCCATCATTACGTCAGTTATGTCATGTGAGCGATTGATGTGACAAAAAGGGATGTTCAAAAGTCACGTTCGCACGGCTCTTGAAAAGCCTCGAACTGATTACGACGGTTGGCAGTCCTTTGGCTTTCCCAACGCGCACTACTGGCCCCTATAAATACTTCAATCCTTCACTCCTTACTCTTCATCATATCTCCAAACTTTCAACAGCTCTTCTTACTTCTTTCTTGTGTTCGTCTCTTATCCAGTTTTTCTCTTTTCCTCTGAAATCTTTCAGTAAAAATGGCGAAGACATCTAGAACCATTCCCCAAGATGATAAAGCTTCTTCATCTTCACGCTCGTCTAAGGGCAAGGCCATGGTACCTCCTCGTCTTCAGGAGTGCATCCCTGGTGTTGATACCCAGTTTTTCCCTATAATTTTTTTTCAAAATGCATATATACCTCCAAAACTATGCATTAGCATCAATTAATATTTTTTCATAATTTTTGCATTTTTAAGGGTTTTAATTAATCTATCCCAGTATTTTTATTTATATAAACATTTACTAATTGCATCACAAAGGGTTTTATAATAATGTTGTGGCTTAATTTTATCATTTGTATTTGTACTAAGTTTTAATTATTTTACAAATAGCCACATTTGCATTTTTGGGTTATAATTACAATAACTTTGCAATTATAGCCCATGTATGCATTATTACATTATTTTACCAGAAAATAGCTTTTTGTATTTTTTAAAATACTAATTAATTGTTTTAAATATTTCTAGGCATGAAAATCATTTTTTATAATCTGTTAAATATTTTTTATAAATTATTTTATCAATTAATTGGGTATTTAACAAATAGCCCTTTTATTCCTTTTATTTTCGGACCTAACCCATTAGACTAGCCCAAACCCCTTACTATTCCAGCCCAACTTCAACCCCAGGCCCAATCTATACCAGCCCCGACCCAATAACCCCGTTTAATCATGGTCCGTTGATCTTTTAGATCAACTGTCCACAACAATACTTACCATTTTAATTCAACAGCCAACCCTAACCCCCCTCACTCTTTCATTTCCGCCGTCATTGGTTTCCCTAGCCTCTCCAGTTCTCTCTCAACCCAACCTAAACCCTAATCGCCGTCACCAGCGAAAAGCTCCCATCTATGGAGTTCCCGTGCATTCTCCGAGCACTACCAACCTTCTATACCCCCTGGCTGTTTGATTACATAGATTCTTGAGAGAATCTCATAGAGATTCAACCTGGTTCTTGCGAAATTTGTCTATAGGCCTGTCTGTGGCCTTTCTCGTTTGTGAGTATGGGTTTCCTCTTATTTTTTGAGTGCGAATCCATAGTTTTGGACCGATTCTATAGTTTTTGACCGATTTTCTTTTACCTCTACTATTTTTGAAAACCCTAGTTTTACTACTATTCGAATCTGTTCAGATCTTTGTAGATCTGAAATGATTCGAGTATTATCGGGTGTTTTCCCTTGAAAATATTTCTATTAGTCAACTGCTTCGATTTATTTCACTCTTTCTGAAATTAGGGTTCGGACTTTTCTTCAAAGGTTTTTTTTTAAACTTTTCAGTGTTTAAACTAATTGTTCTTCACTATCTTGACTGATTCTCGTGTCTATGCTTAAACCCCAAATCTTTCTATTTGTGACACTAATTTCTTCGAATTTTTCCCGTTATTATGTTTATGTGAACCGGTCATATTGACTGATTCTATTTAGGGATTTGAACAATCCTTTCTTGTTAAAATCAGTACTCTTTGGGATTTTTACCTGATTGATTACTATTAGGGATTCGAATAATTGTCCCGTTAAAATCAGTACTCGCTGCGATTTTTACTTATTTCCGTATTTGTGACCTTGATTAATTATACTTGCCTTAATTAATTTTCACTACGATTTGGGATTTGACTGACTCCCTATATGGTATGGTATTGATTTCTTACCTTAGTTAAACCCCAGTTCTGACCGTTAACTGACTCTCCCCAATTAAAGGGGTCTTTTCCGGATTTCCCTATTGGAATTGATTCTATAATTAGCTGATTGATTCTAATTGATTGAACTGTGATTTCCTTTACCTTATTTGTTTTACTCCCTAAGTGCTTTATATACACTCTCACTCTGCCTCTTCAAGACACGAACAATAGTTCACCAAAAACTCACACTCACACATACTTTGCTCTCATCTCTCCGCTACTTGTGCTCATTGCTTGTCTAGCCAGCTGAAAGCCAAGGCTAGACTACTGAATCCTGCATACCTTTCATCTCTTATTTGCTTCCCTTAACTGGTATGTTTCTATCTCTAATGTCATTATGAAGTTGAACCTATATGATTCTCTGTTGCTCTATTCCTGTTAATGTCCATGTCCCTTCTGCACTAGTCTAATTGCCTATGTACGTAATTCTATATTCTTTCCTGTTTACTGCTTTGATTAGCATGCTTAAGTTTCACTCTTTCTTGTTCATTGTTTTAATCAGCATGTCACTTCTGCTTGAGTATCCAATATTGCCTTAAAACAACTTGTTTACTTTGTGTCTAAGACTCTTGTCTTCCCTGTCCCGTAACTCCAACTAGTATGGCTACTTTGTGTAATTGAATTAGTATTTTCCTTGGCCCTTTTTGTATTACTCAGCATGACTACCTCTGTATCTAGGCCTATGTCTCACAGCGTTTAACCAACATGTTTATTGCAGTGCTTAATTCCTGTGCTTTCTTGTCTCTTGCATTAAGTTAGTATGCTTACCCTATCACTAAGTATGACTGTTAGACTTGAGTGATTCCTGTTTAGATCCTAAATCAGTATGTCTTAGTGAATTGCTATCTATCCCTGCCTACTCTATGTCCCTGTTAACTAGCATGACTTCCTTCACCCTGTTTCTATGTGATCCTGATTCAGGATTTTGTGCTCCCAACCCCTGCTCCCTCTCTGTGTTACTGTCTATTCTCAGCTTGATGTATGCCCACCTAGGGTTAACTAATAAACTAAATTAAAGCTGGGTAATGTGAATCTTGGGTTTGAAACTTGGTGGCTTTGTTTTGTGTGTTTCGGTTGGCTGAACCTTTTCTTAGAATGTTTCTAAACTATTTTTACTCCTAATGTTTTCACCTCTAAACTATTTTCACTCCTAAATGTCTTCACTTTCAAACTGTTCTCCCACCTGAATTGTTTTACTTCCATACTGTTTTCCTAAAGTTATTCGTACTCTGTCAAGCACTCTCACTCCTAATCTTAGAATACTTAGGATTCTGCACCTCTAGTGTGTGTACTGCCTAGCAATCCATGAGATTCCTCCGAACTCTAGCACACTGGGGCTGGCCCTTCCACACTGCACAAAAACAAACTTCTCTTAAAAAGGATCTTGGTGTGAGCATCGCCCGGGGTCCCTGAGGCCCTTGGGAACTTTGAAACACCAGGATACCCTCTCTTGGACACTATGAGATATGGTAGTTTGGACTGTTTGAAGGCCTAGTTTTTTCCAGGTTTACTTTGGGCCTATCCAGGCTCCCTATAGTATAGTATTATTTATTTCTGTAATTCATTTATGGTCTGTAATAATAACTCTTGTAAACAAATATTGGGGATATTAGTAAAAGGGAGGGATTTTTATGTATTTTTGTGGGTAAATCGGGTAGAAATCATGCTCTTAGGATTATTATGACTATTCGCTTGCATTAGAAATCATGCTCTTAGGATTATGATGCTTGCATTAGAAACCATGATTATAGGTTGTTTTGTGCACTAGAGAATATGTTTATAGGTGCATCATTTGTTTCTGAAACTGCTGCTTTCTATAAGTTCTGCATAATCATGTCCACTTAGAAATCCTGCCACTAAGTTGCTACTAATCCTGCGTAATAATCACGTTCATTGTCTTATGTGCATTAGAAACCATGCTTTAGATTTTTATTGCATTCACCTAAATACCATGCCCATATCGTATAAAATCAGTAACTACCATGTCTATAAGAATAGTTTTTAAAAAACAGTCCCAACACCTAGATATCATGTTTATAAAGATAAATGCGTATAAAATCAATCCTGTAATGTTCAGCGCTTAGACAACATGTTTGTAGGACATAACGAATAAAATTTGTCTGTTTAAAATCATTTGTTCGCCTATTAAGACTCTGATTACGACTAGATATCATGTTATAGGACATCACAGATCCACGCCTAGGCAAGCTTGTAGGATAATTAAAATCTTGCAAATTGTAAAATTGTGCTTTGTTTAATTATTTGTGAATTGCCCAGATTCAGCAAGCCCTAAAATCAGTAGGCAAACTGATTAGGTCTCTATTGCCTCGCTTTAACACGATGCTGCATATATTCTGTTTGTTATGCTCACCTAGATATCCTGCTCTAAGATCCTTTGAAATATCTGAAATCTTGCTGTTTGAGACGTGTTATTGTCTGCTTGTGTGAGGAGGTAAAAGTAAGCCTTTAATTGTCCCTTTATGCGAATGTCCTATTTGTTTTTGCTTGTCGCTTAGATTTTCTCCTTTTAAGCACTTTAGGAGAGTCTAGAACTGCCTTAATTAGAGGTCCTAAACACCTCCAGGGCCATAAGGAAGGGACGGGTAATGCACGCATAGAGTACGTTTAATTAGAATCGCTTATATAACTACTAAGGGGAGGGCAATTGGGTAGTAAAGGATATGATGACCTGTGCGCTAATACCACGCGTAACACCTCTCATTGAGAAAAGTTTACCGGGTATTGCACAGATGTGATCCTATAGGATAATAAACCTAGGACCTCCCTTATTCTTATTTAATCCATATGTGTGCTTAAACTGCTTTATTTGCTTAATGATTGATTCACAAAATGAGTTTGGCCGGGACCCACTGTTGTGGACCTCGAGGGGTGCCTAAAACCTTCCCCTCAAGGTAATTTCGAGCCCTTACCAAATCTCTGGTAATGCAAATCGGTTTATATGAGTTATTTGCAATAGGTGCCCTAACGCACCTTAAATCCGTTAGGTGGCGACTCTTCAATTTCTATACCCCTTTTCCAAAAGGAAATGAATTGTCTCCAAAGAATGTCGAAACCCTGACTCCGCTGAAAAGAGGTGAAAAGGGGGCACGACACCCGGACCTTGTGAAACATCCTCTGATTTCACGGTTGACAAGCCTTCTTCGAAACCAGACCCATATCCCGATATATTAGCCTGATAACCGACACTGGGAAGGTGAAAGCTGATTGCCGTTGGGGAAAGGCGGTGCAAGTGGAGATTCCTTCTCGGGAGGAAGACATAACAACACACAAACCCGGTTTCCTTAGTGTATACACATATCCTTTTACCCTAGGTCCGGTAGAACCATCCTCGCTATCGATAGACCCTGTGATCCTCGATTTCTGCAGACAATATCGAGTGACACTCGGCCAAATCCATCCATCATTCTGGCGCATTGTTTACATGATTAGGCACTTTGCAAACATGGTTGAGGGGATGCCTTTTACCCTTGACCATCTGATTAGGATGTACAGCCCCCGACTTTATCGAGGCGGTCTGATTAAGCTTCAACGTCGGGCCCCGAAGGTTCTCTTTGCTTGCACCGATGAAGGCAAGGACAGAGGGTGGATGAGCCGCTTTGTCCGAGTTAGGACCTCGGATCTAATTCATGTTGAAAGGATGCCACTCCCCGAGGAATGGAATATGAATCGTAAGCGAATATGTAAATTAAATATTTTCTCTTTCCTTTGGACCATCTTCCCCTTGAACTAACTCCCTTCGATGATGCAGCTGTTGTATGGTACCCTGGCACGGTTATGGATCTCTCGGGCTGGGTTCGCCAGCTCGATTCGACTTGCCCGTATGCTAAGCACGTGTGGCGCGATCTGGCCACGGCCTGATGGGAAGCTAAAAATCATGGTGAGGTTTTTCTTCTATCGTACTTGAGCTATTTAAAGGAGATATCCCTTTTTGTTTGTGCAGGCCTGGGAGAGGCCTCCTTGATGAGGGAAACCCCCTCCGGGGAGGCAGATACCCCAAAACTTACCAAGGAGAAGAAGAGAAAGAGAAAATCATCGACTAAGTCCCCGAAACCGAAGAAGGCTAAAGCTCAAAAGCCTAAGGTCGATTCAGCGGCCTTAACTTCGGAAGCAGTAGAGAGTCCGCGAGCTGGGGGCGAAGAGAAAGATGACTCCCCGATAACACCCCGGGGAAAAGGGAGCGTGTCTGTTTCGGACCTTTGCTGAGCCGATGGCTGTTGAGCCGAAGGCTTCTAAACCAGAAGTTGCTGATTTTGTCCTACCTCGGGCCGAAGAGGCTCTCGAGGGTGGGTCAGATGATGTCCCTGAGCCGGTCGACGGCCAAAACATTTCCCGAGCCGAGGGGCATTCGGTACATGAGTTAGGAGAGCCCAGCTTTGAGGCTCCCCGGAGGCAAGAAAGGCCCCGATCGATCTGGCTGGAGTTATTGATGTGGGTGATTTTCCGCCAGGTCCGGCATTCTCTCCGAGGGAGATACGGGATGCCCGTACTAGAGAGACTTCTTATGCGGGGGCGTCCCTCGGGGAGAATGACGTGTTTGAAGGATTCTTCATCGGGGCCGAAGAAAACCCCGAGCTTAACGCCTCGCTCATTTTCGAGGAAGCCGAGAGGCTATGCAAACAGGTAATCTTTCGTCAACTATGCTCTGAGCTTCTATCCTCATCTTCCTGATTTTGTTCTTTTATGCTTTCAGGCAATAGTGCTTTACAATCGGGCCTTTGCTAAGTCCCAAGCTGAGTTGACCCGCTATGAGGAAGAGTGTGGGAGGCTCTCATCAGAGGCTGACGAGCTTAGAGCTCTTTATACTAAAAAGGAGGAAGAACTTCATGACCTTCGGGCTCGTTTGGAAAAGGTATCTCAAGAGTAGACCGATTTTGTTGAGCAGGTAATACAGTCTTCGTATATTTTTATTTTCGTGCTTGTCCGAATTTAGAATTTAACACATTTGGGTTGATTTTTGTAGCTTGAGAAGAAAGATGTCCTGATAAGGGAAGGGCTCAGAGCCAGGAATATTGAGATTCTCGGACTCAAGCAGCGTGTGGACGAGATAGCCACCGAGAGAGATATCCTCCAGGGGAAGTTGACCTCGGTTGAGTATCATCTTTAGGATGCACGGGCGGATAAAAGTAAGTATAACGATCTCCATGCTGAATCGGTCGTCGCACTATCTCCAGCCATGTCTGAAGCCGATGCGCTTATATCCTCGTACCGAGAAATGCTACTGCTGCAAATGCTCGAGCCAAAAAGGTATCTGAAGTGCTGAGCTTGAATTGACTCGAGCCCTGGAGCATGCCCAATTAAGATCTCGGAGACAGGCTCTCGAGGATGTACATGCAGGGGGCATCAATTTGTCTGCTAAGATCAAGAGGGTGAAGGCCCTAGAGGAAGAATCGACAGCTCTGCTTTCTTTCGATGATGGTTCAGCCAGTGATTCGGCCAGCGGCTCAGAAGATGATAAAGATGAAGGTGAAGTCCCCAAGAGGGAGGAGGCCATTGATGTTCCGGGGGTCGAGGGCCAAGCCACTGAAGGCACAACTTCTGAGGGAGCTCCATCCGGTCAAGTTACCCCGGTGGTAGATTAGGTTTTTATTTGTTCCTTTTTTTGTGTAAGGGCTCCAGGTGTGAGCCTTGCAAATATGTCTTTGTGAACCTTTATTATATATATAAGGATCTCCGCTTTTCATCATTTCTTGTCTTCCCTTTTCCTTTTTGGAATAAACTTTGATGCTTGTCGAAAACCAGTCCGATGTGTCGGACTTATAATATAAACCTCTTAGGTTTTCATGCTCAATGAATGATCGATAACAGTTGACCGTTCGGGGTTCGATCCTCGAGTCAAATTTCGACCCGAGGCTATCGACCCTCATGTTTTTAACACATTGGCCCTTAGGCTCTTTAGATCGGCTCTTAGGCTCTTTAGGCTGGCCCTTAGGCTCTTACGTATTGGCCCTTAGGCTCTTTAGGCTGGCCCTTAGGCTCTTACGCATTTAAGAGTTACAATCTCTACATTCTCCACCAAAGGCTTAGTAATCTCAACTTTCACTAGTACTCTAACATAGGAAATTTTATTCAATTCTACTGTGAATCTGTCAGTGTACATTGATAATCCTACAGCACTAGCCACCTTGCTCAATGCACCAACAGTCCAGTATCTAACAAACAAACTAGGGAACTGAATCCACAAAGGAATTATAGTAATACACTTAGGGTCAAAATGGAACTCACTTTCCTAATTCTGCAAAATAAATGGCTTATTGTGATATGAATAAGGCCCTGCTTGCATGACAAGATCCCTTTCCTTAATTATTGTAAATCGGAACACATAGTACCCATCCTTGTGATACAGAACTTGGGGTTTGGTGACAAAATCCCACACAAAGTCTACATAGCTTTCCATAGATTTCTCATATGGAGCATCACCAAGTACATACCCAATTAAAGGAGTCGCCCAGTGTTCGTTCAGCTCACTTAGATCTTCTTCAACAATTTGAATGACTATCTTACCATCTCGATGACTTGGCGGAACATAATCCAGTCTCATCCCCATCGCTAAAGACTTTTGAAGTTTTGATTATACATAGTACACGTCAAGGGAAAGGATCCCCTTTATATAGGAG
Organism: Nicotiana attenuata; assembly: GCF_001879085.1. Classification (NCBI taxonomy): domain Eukaryota; kingdom Viridiplantae; phylum Streptophyta; class Magnoliopsida; order Solanales; family Solanaceae; genus Nicotiana; species Nicotiana attenuata. Next base: position 19,414 of record NW_017675319.1, read on the forward strand.
GGGGGAATCCCAACATAGTACATGTGTAATAATGACAAGAAAATGCTATTGGCATAGCTGTATAATGGCTTAGTACGGATTTGTACTATTTCTCGAAGACTCTGTCAGATCTAATCACGTATCCTCGGGAATTTCCTGCCTTTCCATGACGGACATCGATTTTCATGCTGCCTTGAGGTACGCTGTGATGAGTCTTCGATATGCCCTCTCGAGGCGAGTGCTTTGGGGACGAGCCTTAGACTATGCTTCGAGCCCATCAAGTCCGCGCTTGAAACGCCATAGAAGCCTTAAAATCGACCTTCCCTTATTTTGACCGTATACATTAGGATACTTATTGAGTACATGGGGTGGGTTGTACTCATACTACACTTCAACTTGCGTGCAGATTTTTGAGTTATTGCTGCTGTGTATGGAGGGAGCTGGCATTGAAGATGTACCCGCGTTCCAGATATGGCTATCACTTGTCCTTGGTAGCTTTAGATTCGAATTATGTTCACGTACAATTCAAACAGATGTTGTAATTATTTCAGTTTAATTTTTGTAAAATCTATATCTTAGTGGCTCATGACTTGTATTACCAGTCCTATGTATAAAATTCAACTATTTTATTTGACTCTTATCAGTATCATTATATTATGTTTTATTTTTATTGGCTTACCTAGCGGGTTGGGTTAGGTTCCATCACGACGAGTTGGTTTTTGGATCGTGACATATTGAGTCCCATCGTGTAAATTGCCCACATGATCGTTGTTGTTGTTTGCACCAATTGTTGACATTATTGTGTGCCATAACTGGAGAATGCTTAAAATTAAAAAAAAAATCTTTAAAGCACGTTATTATAAGATGAATACATCAAAATAACACCACAATTATCTATGCCCCACGGTGGGCGCTAATTTGTTTACCCGTAAAACGGTACAGTTGAATTTATAACGTGGTTTATAGACACGTGAATTAATTTGATCCAAGAATATAAAGTAGCAAAGAATAGAAATAGATTAATTATGAATACTTGAAAAAAATATAAGCTTGGTTGTGGAGTGAACTTCTCCAAAAGCAAGAATAAGAGTAGAATATAAAGCAAAAATATTTTAATAGAAAGCAACAGAAAGTTTAGCATTTTCTCGTACAAGTATTTTGTGTCCCATTACTATAGAATGAAAGTCTCTAATTATACTAGAGCTATGGGGTGCATAATCCAGAAATCATATCCCCTTAATTACCAAGGAACCACAAATCCCACACAACCACGGATATTCATGCTAAGTCCTTCAAGCTCCAGTCATGCCCAAGATTTTCCTTCACTTCAACCTTTTGAAAAAAAGGGTATAAACCATGCTCCAAAAATTCCCAAGAAAAACATAGTGCTACCTACTGGAGAAAACCCCCCCAACAAGTGACATTGAAGCAACAATGAACTAGCAATGAGAAAATTCCATCTGCCAAAACAAAGTGCTGAACAACATCGGCAACACCATAAAGAACGTGGCCCATACACAAAACAAAATAATGAGCAAAGTGGAAACAATTGAGAAAAAGGTGGAGCAGACATCGGCTCACTATGTAGGACTAATCAAAGCGTTGGAGCTAAGGCTGGCAAATTTAAAATATGAGATTTGTTCGCTAGGAAATTCACTTTTCCAATTCTTCCATCAACAACAAAAGGAGATGATTTCCATTAGAGAACAAATTCAACTTTCAGAAATGACTACTTTGAGTCACAAAAGACCCCCAGTATAAGGAACCTAAGAAAGCAAACTAAACCATAGATACGAAAGTTCCCCTATATAGGGGCTGGCTTCAATAACCCATAAGGGACGGCTTGCCAAGCTACACAAATAGTTAATATGCTTATAGTTGCAAAAGTTTTCCAACAAAGGGTTGGCTTCAACAACCCATAAGGGATGGCTTGCCGAGCTACATAACTCAAAAAAAATTTGTACTATAACCAACTGTAGCTGTTATAACTCAGAAAACTTTCGTACTACAATAATAAGCTAACTTTCTTAGAGTATTCTTACTCTATTTTCATGCATGGATCGGACTTTCCATCCATTCGAAAGAAAGAACAAGAGGGACACTCAGAAATAACTCATATGTAATATATCACAAAAATTTATAAAGGTTTTGAGGGGAAAACTGGGGTCTTTTGTGACTCAAAGCGGTCATTTCTCAAATGTTGAATTTGTTCTCTGATGGAAATCGTCTCCTTTTGTTTTTGTTGGAAGAATTGGAAAAGTGAAGTTCCTGGCGAACAAATCTCATATTGTAAATTTGCCAGCCTTATGTGACGACCCAACCCGTCGTCTCATGAGTTACCGCTCCGTTTCCCCCATTTTTTGCTTCTTTATGCTTCATTATCAGTGTCTTGTTTGATTGGGTTGGTTTGGAGTGATTTTAGTAGGAAATGAGACACTTAGTCTCTTTTAAGAAGGCTTGAGTTGGAAAAGTCAACAGGATGTTGACTTACGAGTTAGAGGGCTCGGATGCGAATTTCGATGGTTTGGTTAGCTTCGGGAGGTGATTTGTGACTTAGGAGTGTGATTGGAAGTGGTTTTGGAGGTCCGGTGTGAAATTAGGCTTGAATTGGCGAAGTTAGTATTTTGGCGATTTCCGGTTGATAGGTGAGATTTTGATCCGAGGGTCGGAATGGAATTCCGAGAGTTGTTTTAGCTTCGTTATGTGATTTGGGATGTGTGTGTAAAATTTTAGGTCATTCGGAGGTGATTTGGTTGGGTTTTTTTATCAAATGCATGTTTCGGAAGTTTTAGAAGAACTTAGGCTTGAATTCGATGTAATTTGATGGTTTTGGTGTTGTGTGAGGCGTTTTGATGATTGGAACAAGTTCGAATGATGTTTTAGGATGCGTTGGTGCTTTTGGTTGAGGTCTCGAGGGCCTCGGGGTGATTTCGGATGGCTAAGCGGGAAGTTTTGGACTTTGAGAATGCAGAAATTGCAGCAGCTGTGCAGGGATAAATTGGTCTTCGCGATCTCAAGCCTGGGGCCGCGATCGCATAGAAGGTTTTTGGCAGGTGGGGTGTTTCCTCTTCGCGTTCGCATTAGAGAGTCCGCGATCGCGGAAGGTGAGTTCTGAAGCATCGCGATCGCGGTGCGTTGGTCGCGTTCGCATAGTACGTTTTGAGGTGTTGGGAAATTTGTTCTTCGCGATCGCGAGCCTGGGGCCGCGATCGCATAAGGAAATTATAGCTGGGCAGAAGGGTTTTTAAAATATTTCATCCGCGAGCCTAGGTCATTTTTCCACCATTGTTGAGTATTTTGAGAGCTCTTTGGGAGAAAATGAAGAGGGATTCGAAGAGGATTGATTGGACGTAAGTTCTATGAGCCAAAAACATGATTATATCGTGAAATTAACCTAGAAATTCATGGAAATTTAACTAAAAATGGAAGAACTAGGGCTTGGGTTTTGAGATTTTTAAATTGGAATTTGAAGGGCCATTTGAGGTCGGATTTGAGAGTTTTTGGTATGTATGGACTCGTGGCGAGATAGGAACCCGTTGATGTTAAAATTTCTGAGTCTCGAGAAGTGGGCCCGGGGCTCGAGTTTTGCTAATTTCAGGATTTTTGATATTTTTCGATTGTTTTCGATTGGGTTTTGTTCCTTAGCATATTGTGACGTATTCGCTCTAGTTTTGGTCAGATTCGACGCGTGAGGAGGCCGATTTGAGAGGCAAGGGCATAGCGAGCTAGAGTTTTGGCCGGTTTGAGGTAAGTAATGAATGTAAATGATGTCCTGAGGGTTTGAAACCCCGGATTTACACATCGTAGTGCTATATTAAGGTGAGACACGCGCTTGATGATGAGCGCGGGGTCGTTTACTATTGGGGATTGGGACTTGGTCCGTCCCGAGTGATGTTTTTACCGCGTAATTGATTGAAGCTTATTTGATATCATCATTTTTTTTGACTAATTGTCATATTTGGGCTTCGTGCCAACTATTTGAACCCTTCGGGGATTGCTATCACTATTTTCTCACTATTTTGACATATTACTTGAACTCAGTCCTATTGTTTAATACTGTTTTACAAACTCAGCCACTTTTACTATTGGTCGCAGTGGGTACTAGAGAGTACCGTACTATGTGCTGCATTCCTTTATTTGGCTATCATTTATTTGCTTATCTGTTGTAGCTTTTCCATGTTTGTACTTCACTGGTTTATTGATTTCATACTACTTAGTTTAAATTGTCATATTATAGATTACAATGTGTTTACCCATGATTTCTTATTCTCAGCCTTTATTTATGTTTATTACTCACTAGGTCGGAGTACTCACATTACTCCCTGAACCTTGCGTGCAGATCCAGGTGCACCTGAGGCTGAGTGAGGATTCTCTGTTGAGCAGCGCATATCTGGGAGCGTCGAGGTAGCTGCATGGCGTCCGCAGCCCTGATCTCTCCTTTCTATCCTTTGTTTTTATTTCGTATTCCCCTAGAGTGACATGTATTAGATTGATAAACCTGTATTAGAGTCTTAGACTTGTAACACCGGATCTTTTGGGCTATGTAGTAGTATTGTTATTTTGAAATTCCGCACATTTAACTCTTATTTCAGACTTCTAATATGTTGATTTGGTAATTTAATTGTGTTAGCTAATAATGAACTGTATAATGAATTGGGTTAAGGTTGTTAATTGGTCGGGCTTGCCTAGCAGTGTGTTGGGCGCCATCACGATCGGGGTTGGGGTCGTAATAAGTTGGTATCAGAGCCTAGGTTACTAGTTCTCACGAGTCATGAGCCGGTTTAGTAGAGTTTCGTGGATCGGTACGGAGACGTCTGTATTGATCCTCGGGAGGCTGCAGAACCTTTAGGAAAACTTCATATCCTTGAAATTCTTTTCGTGCGACTTTGTTGACCCGAGAACTAAACTTCCATTATTCTATTCTCTCACAGATGGTGAGGACACGAGCGACCGGACGAGGTGGACGACCACCAATACCACCCACTGAGGCCACCAGAGGCCGTGGACGCGAGCGTGGTCGTGGCAGAGGCAGAGTAGCGAGGGCAGCATCTGTTGATCCACCAGCTGCCCCAACTCTGGATCAGGCTCCAGCAGCACCAGTTCAGGCACCAGCTGTGCCCATCGTGATTTCGGGTCTTTAGGAGACCTTGGCACAGATCTTGACAGTTTGCACTGGCCTGGCTCAGGCGGTTTCAGCCACCACAGCAGCAGCTACTTCGCAGGCGGGGGAGGCAACCAGACACCCACTGCTCGCACACCTGAGCAGGTAGTGCAGGGACTACAGACGCCAGAGGCAGCCCCAGCTCAGCCGGTTGCACCAGTGCAGGAGTTCAGGGTTCCAGTTATGCCGGAGGATGAGCAGCGTCGTCTTGAGAGGTTTGGTAGACTCCAGCCTCCGACATTCAGTGGTGCTGAGGGCGAGGATGCCTAGGGTTTTCTTGACAGGTGTCAGTGGATGCTCCGTACAATAGGGATTCTTGAGTCTAGTGGTGTAGCATTTACCACCTTTTAGTTTACCGGGGCTGCTTTTACTGGTGGAGGCTTTGAGAGGCGTAGGCCTGTCGGTA
>NW_017675319.1:28907-56362 GCF_001879085.1 Nicotiana attenuata
TTTTATTATGGGCCCCGAGGGGCTTATGTGATTTCTGGACTGAGGTATGGATCGGGTCGCGCCGCAGCAGTATTATATTGATATTGATACCAGGCCGAGGGCCTAGCTGATGCCATGAGATGGCTTGATATTGCGCTTGGGCCGTAAGGGGCCCCTCCCGCAGTCTGCACACCCCCAGTGAGCGCCGTCGACGATAAATAAATGGATCGGGCTGCACGCCGCAGCGGTACTAGAGAGTACCGTACTATGTGCTGCATTCCTTTATTTGGCTATCATTTATTTGCTTATCTGTTGTAGCTTTTCCATGTTTCTACTTCACTGGTTTATTGATTTCATACTACTTGGTTTAAACTGCCGTATTATAGATTACAATGTGTTTACCCATGATTTCTTATTCTCAGCCTTTATTTATGTTTATTACTCACTAGGTCGAAGTACTCACATTACTCCCTGCACCTTGCGTGCAGATCCAGGTGCACCTGAGGCTGAGTGAGGATTCTCTGTTGAGCAGCACATATCTGGGAGCATCGAGGTAGCTGCATGGCGTCCGCAACCCTGATCTCTCCCTTCTATCCTTTGTTTTTATTTCGTATTCCCCTAGAGTGACATGTATTAGATTGATAAACCTGTATTAGAGGCTCAGACTTGTGACACCGGATCTTTTGGTCTATGTAGTAGTATTGTTATTTGAAATTCCGCACATTTAACTCTTATTTCAGACTTCTAATATGTTGATTTGGTAATTTAATTGTGTTAGCTAATAATGAACTGTATAATGAATTGGGTTAAGGTTGTTAAATTGTCGGGCTTACCTAGCAGTGTGTTGGGCGCCATCACGACCGGGGTTGGGGTCGTGACACCTTAGTTCCAAGGCTTTGACCTGCATGGTGAGATGATGTCTGCTCCACCTTTTTTCTCAATTGTTTCCACTTTGCTCATCATTTTGTTTTGTGTATGGGCCACGTTCTTTATGGTGTTGCCGATGTTGTTCAGCATTTTATTTTGGCAGATGGAATTTTCTGATTGCCAATTCATTGTTGCTTCAATGTCACTTGTTGAGGGTTTTTCTCCAGTAGGTAGCACTATGTTTTTCTTGGGAATTTTTGGAGTATGGTTTATATCCTCTTTTTCAAAAGGTTTAAGTGAAGGAAAATCTTGGGTATGACTGGAGCTTGAAGGACTTAGCATGAATATCTGCGGTTTTAAGAGATTTGTGGTTTTTTGAGTTGGTGAAGTTGTAGGTTCAGGTGGCTTTTTGGATTCTGGGGTATGAGCTGCTGGTGGTTCGGATTTGGGTGTGGTTTCACTATCTTCCCAGCTTGGAGTGAATTTTTCTGGTAATTTTGGCCATTCTTGGGGTTTGTAACTAACAAGAAATTCATATTTACATGGACGGCTTAATGAGCCAATTGAAGGGTCTTTATTTTCATATTTGGCTCGAAATTGCTTTTCCTTGGTGTTCCCTTTTTTCTTGGATTTTGATTTAGTCTAGTATAGGCCAAATCCTTCCTAATGACACAGGTGGTGTTCATCATATTCTCCAAGTGGATCTTCCAAATAGTCTTGGCAGTCACAACCAAGATCCCATGGACAGTGTCCCATGAAGGGGCACTTGAACCACCAAACTTGTTTAACCTGTTTGTCAAAGTGTTGGAACTAGTCATGTTCTTCCATGATGCTTTGTATATTCCCGAAGAACTCTCTGTCATGTTCAGGGTATGTATCTGTTGTATCTTTGGGTTGATGGTTTTATTAGGTTTTCATATTTGGCTCGAAATTGCTTTTCCTTGGAGTTCCCTTTTTTCTTGGATTTCAGATTTGGCCTCAACGAGACCAAAACAAAATCCAAGAAAAAGGGGAACACCAAGGAAAAGCAATTTTGAGCCAAATACGAAAATAAAGACCCTTCAATTGTCTCATTAAGCCGTCCAGTTAAATATGAATTTTTTGTCAGTTACAAACCCCAGGAGTGGCCAAAATTACCAGAAAAATTCACTTCAAGCTGGGAAGATAGTGAAACCACACCCAAATCCAAACCACCATCAGCTCATACCCCAGAATCCAAAAAGCCACCTGAACCTACAACTTCACCAACTCAAAAAACCAAAAATCTATTCCATCCAAGCCACTCTCCATCACCAAATAACATGGCGAGTCCAAAATCATGCCATGAATCTTTGCCTTCCCGGAGGAGAAAATGCTTGTCAATGTCATTTCTGTCGAATGACACACAATTCATCTCGAAGAGTTGTTTTCGCATCTTTTCTTGTCTTTGGCCAGTATCTCCACAAAAAACTTCCTGTAGGATTCTGATGTTGAAGGCAAAATCTTGGGAAGTAAGAAAAGTATTTTTGTCTTGAGTTCCACGAATCTCAATTCCTGAGAACCGTGAAGTGAGTTCTGATAGGATGATATACTTTTCTCGTTCCACAAAATTTTTGGTCACCATCCAAGTATAGAAGTCTTGGGTCCTTTGAGGCCATTTTGAAACCTTGATGTCATCTAAGGTGAAAGTGTGGAAACTAGTTCCAACTGGTTTTGACACCATGGGCTCATATCTTCTTCTTGGGATCGGTTTATCTTCCATGCCTTCTTGTTCCTCATCTACTTCAGATATTTTTGGGTCTCTTGGCTGGTTTACAAATATTGGGGGATTGTCATCTTAGGAAGAGTTTGTTGTGGATTCATTACTTGATTGAGATCTATCTTCCATTGTTTCATTGTCTGATGAATTTAGAGATTCCAACCATGTGGCATTGCCTTCTGACATGTTTCTTGGTTGGGAGACATAGAGGTCTGGAGCCTTCTGATCAGAAATCATCATATTTTCGGGGTTGGACCCTTTTGAACTTTCACTATGATCCCGCCTTTTCGTGGTTTGTTTTTGGGCTGCAAGAGCATCTTTCCTTTCCCAAACCATTTTTACAATATCAAAATCATGTTCTTCTTTTGAGGGTTGGGTGAAAGAAATAGGATTTTATGAGGTAGTTGGAAAAGTAAAAAAAGGTGTAGTCCAATTTAGGTGGGGAATATGCTAGTGGCGACATAGTATATCATCCTGTCAGAACTCACTTCACGGTTCTCAGGAATTGAGATTGGTGGAACTAAATTGCTGTAACGAGAAAAGTATATCATCCTGTCAGAACTCACTTCACGGTACTCAGGAATTGAGATTGGTGGAATTCACTTGGAATTCAAGGCAAAAACACTTTTCTTACTTCCCAAGACTTTGCCTTCAACATCAGAATCCTACATGAAGTTTTCTGTGGAGATACTAGCCAAAGACAAGAAAATATGCGAAGACAACTCTTCAAGATGAAGTGTGTGTCATTCGACAGAAATGACATTGACAAAAATTGTTTTTCCTTGGTGTCCCCTTTTTCTTGGATTTTGGTTTGGTCTCGTTGAGGCTAAATATTTCCCAATGACACAGGTGGTGTTCATCATATTATCCAATTGGATCTTCCAAACAGTCTTGGCAGTAGCAACCAAGATCCCTGACTGTTTCATCTTGTCTCTTTCCCCATGATAGAGCATTTTTCTTGAGCGTCTCTGTGAGCGGAGAAATGTATGTAGATATATTTGGGATGAAATCTCTTACATAATTGACTACACCTAAGAACTATTGGATCTTCTTTATTGTGAGGCTGGTATCGGGAAATTTGAGTTGTTACTAGCATATATGTGGTCCTGGACTGTATCCACCTTGGACAAAATGCATTCCAAGAAAATCAATCTCTTTTTGAGCAAGAACCATCTTTTTTGCTGAAAGCATGATCCCATATTGTGTTACCAATGCCTCAAATTGACGAAGCAAGTTGACATGTTCCTCCAATGTATCACTAAATAACAGGATATCATCAATGCAAACTAAAGAGGTATGGAGGATGGGCTGGAATATTTTTATCATGGCTTTTTGGAACAAGGAGGGTGCAGTTTTTAATCCGAAGGGAATGAATTTCCATTGGAAGTGATGATCAGGGATGCAAAATCCCGTTTTGGTTCTTTCTTCATGGTGGATTCCCAATCCCAAATAAACTCACTCTTTTCTCCCACTTAGCCAAGGCCAAATATTTTTCCAAGTTTGATCTTAAATCTGGATTTTTGGCACAAGTCCTGAGAACCATGAAGTGAGTTCTGACAGGATGATATACTTTTCTCACCATGCAGGACTAATCAATGCTTTAGAACTAAGGGTGGCAAATTTACAATATGAGATTTGTCCGCCAGGAACTTCACTTTTCCAATTCTTCCAACAACAACAAAAAGAGGCGATTTCCATCAGAGAACAAATTCAACTTTTGAGAAATGACCACTTTGAGTCACAAAAGACCCCAGTTTCCCCCTCAAACCTACCTTCTTCCCTATGTCGCCACAAGCATATTCCCCACCTAAATTGGACTACACCTTTTCTACTTTTCCAACTACCTCACAAAATCCTATTTCTTTCACCCAACCCTCAAAAGAAGAACATGATTTTCAAAATTGTAAAAACTATTTCGGAAAGCAAAGATGCTCTTGCACCTGAAAAACAAACCAAGAAAAGGCGGGATCATGGTGAAATTTCAAAAGGGTCCAACCCCGAAAATCTGATAATTTCTGATCAGAAGGCTCTAGACCTCTATGTCTCCCAATCAAGAAACATGTCAGAAGGCGATGCCACATGGTCGGAATCTCTAAATTTATCAGACGATAAAACAATGGAAGATAGCTCTCAATCAATTAATGAATCCACAACAAACTCTTCCGAAGATGACAATCCCCCAATATTTTGTAAACCAACCAAGAGACCCAGAAATATCTAAAGTAGATGAGGAACAAGAAGGCATGACAGATGAAGCAATCCCAGAAAGAAGATATGAGCAACATGACGTCAAAACCAGTTGGAACTGGTTTCCACTATTTCACCTTAGATGACATCAAGGTTTCAAAATGGCCTCATAGGATCCAAGACTTCTATACTTGGATGGTCACCAAAAATTTGGTGGGACGAGAAAAGTATATCATCTTGTCAGAACTCACTTCACGGTTCTCAGGAATTCTCAGAGATTGGTGGAACTCACTTGGAATTCAAGACAAAAACACTTTTCTTACTTCCCAAGACTTTGCCTTCAACATCAGAATTCTACATGAAGTTTTCTGTCGAGATACTAGCCAAAGACAAGAAAATATGCGAAGACAACTCTACGAGATGAAGTGTGTGTCATTCGACAGAAATGACATTGACAAAAAAGAACATGGCTGGTGCCAACACTTTGACAAACAGGGCAAACAAGTTTGGTAGTTCAAGTGCCCCTTCACGGGACACTGTCCATGGGATCTTGATTGCGACTGCCAAGACTGTTTGGAAGATCCAATTAGAGAATATGATGAACACCACCTGTGTCATTGGAAAAGATAGTTATGAAAATATTCCCAGCATTCAAGGTAACTTCTGCAGTACCCAAATTTGCATGTTGGTACTCCAAGTATCTTGTATCTAGAAGAGAAAGTCGAGCTACAATAGGTTGACCTTTTCTTTCGTGATATGTTAAAGCGATTCGGATAGCACCAAAATAGATATGGGTAAAACCATGATCTCTCCGTTGTTTGGGAAAATCATCTAGGATTTGAAGGGTGATAAATTGTTCCTCTCGAGTGGCAAGAATTGGATGCTGGTCAAGTTTTGAGGCAGCAACATATTCTTTGACTCCTTTTGGTCTGTTTTGGACTAGGGAACGAATTTGGGTCCGGTGTGCATATGATTTTTTGGCAAAGGCTGAGTAAGGGTTTATGAGGGGTAGTTCAGTGGAGGATACTTTCTGTTCATCGGGTAGGATATCTACTTCATAGAGGTAATCATATTTTTTGGACAAAGTTTTATAAAGAGTAGGGGACATATTCAATTTTGCAAGGGAAGAGGATGATGGAAATGACTCAGACATATTTAGTAAATTGTTCCTCCCTCCGAAAGGATGTGCTGGCTCTGATACCACAATATAAAGAACAGAGCAAGAGACTCCAAGAAAGCAAACTAAACCATAAAAAATGACGAAGCTATACTTCGAGATCGGTGGAGACATGAATCTGAAGCAAGCCTTTGTCTCTTCCCTTCCAAAGTTATTGGAACAAGTCATGTTCTTCCATGATGCATTGTATATTCTAGAAGAACTTTCCGTCGGGTTTAGGATATGTATCTGTTCTATCTTTGGGTTGAATCATTTGGCAAGAGAAGATGGTTTTATTGGATGTTTTGAGATGGGAATGGCCAAAGCTTGTGGAAACAGTTTTGTCATTTCTTTTGGTAAAAGTTGGCTCACCGCATTGCAGAGATTCCTCTGGTTCCCTTAACATTTCATAATTTGTGATCCAGGAATCAAGAAGAATTTTGACAAGCTCATCTCTGGAAATTTATCTGGGTATTTGGGTGCACATGGTGTTTCCTTTGGTAGCATCTATATTTAACAGTAAAGCATTTTCTCCTCCGGAAAGGCAAAGATCCATGGCATGAGTTTGGACTCGCCATGCCATTTGGTGATAAAGAGTGGCTTGGATGGAATCTTTGGCTTGTGGGGCTCCTTGGAATTGGACTTGGATTTTTAGTGCTTAGGTTAAGATAGGTCATAAAGGGACATATTGAAATTTGGAAAGATAGTTATGAAAACAGTCACCGTCAAGTTCCAGGCGTTACTACACAAGGTCTTTGAAAAGATGTAGTAGTTGTAAGATCATCTTGTAACCTTTGTAAATCTTTGTGGTATATTACAAAGATTTACAAAGGTTACAAGATCATCTTACAACTACTACATCTTTTCAAATACCTTGCATAGTAACGCTTTGAACTTGACGATCCTTCTTTGTTGTGTTCTTTCTCCTTTGGATTGAGAGATGTAATCCGCAACCTTAATCTAGAGATGTCGTGAGTGATCTTTTCTCGGATTACTTCGTATAGGGTTTGATATTCCTTTGCTGCTTCCCGGACTCTTTCCCAGTGCGGATGAGTGTTGGTATAATTCCAGCTCGCCCAATCTCTTGGCCATATCTCTCCCAGGATGCACCTTTTAATTAAAAGGCGGTAAAGAATACTCCCTCCATCTCATAATATGTGTCGTGGTTACTAAAAATAGTTATCTCAAATTATTTATCATTTTAGAAGTTAAAGATAAAATTGATTATATTTTTCCTTTTTTACCCTTAATAATCAATTGCATTTATATTTAGTAAAAATATGGATAATGTCATTGATAGAGATGACACATAAAGGGTAAAGTAGTAAAAAACTATTCTTTCTTAAGGGGCGTACACAAGAGAATCACGACATATATTATGAGATGGAGAGAGTAATAAAGGGTAATAAAGCCTAATAAGGGCTAATAAATGCTGGAGGAATCTTGGGGTCTTCTGTAACAGTCATATATTTAATTTCTCTTATCTGGCCATAGGTTCATATCCGGTGTCACCATGGTTGAATCTCCACTGATTGGTCACCAAACTTTTGAGACTGATTTTTACCGCATACACCTAACTTTCTCTTACTAACCGACCAATTCTCATAGAATGACTCCATAGAGCATAGTTATCAGATCTAGTCAACTGAAGAGAGATCAAAGAACTACCTAAAGTGACAGTTGGTTATAAGAACAATGGATGATTTTGATCGATTAAAGGAATAGTTATTGCACTAGAGATCAATTACCATTACCAAAGGTCAAAGAAATGGTCGTTCCATTCATATTGCTCGATGCATCTCAAATCGCCATTTCCTATTAAAATCAAGAAAACTTGCAAACCCTAGCTTCAATTCAAAAATACCTCAGACAATTCAACAAATAATTATTAAATTAAAGTGACTGAAAGGAAGATAACAATCTGGAAAGTGATCTAGATCAAAATCAGTTACTATAATACCATGTTAGTATCCATGGATATGGTGATTAGAGTTGAGAGGAAAGCTATGTATGAAGGAAGCTAACTGAAAGGAGAGGAAATCACACTAACTCCATTCAAGAGATAAATTATACAATTTGATTTTGTGCATCTAGCTATAATTTATATATACTCGTCTAACTAACATAAAATCCTAAATAACTCTTTAACTAACTATCGTTGATCACATGGTAACTCATCGGCTTTTAGAACTAAGTCTAGTCAAACAGTAATTAACACTTTAGATCTGCGATATGTATATGCCAATTAGTCATTTACTAGTAAGAGCCCAAATATTTGCATATTTCTGCTTACTGATAAATAACCGACATTGGAACTTAGCAATCTCCCCAAAGAATGTGACATCAATTATATATTTATTGGACTTAAATTACATAAATGAATATGTTCGCTCTTCCAACAGTTAGAGTTTCGAGATGGTTCACACGATTGAATATGCTATTAGTGCCTCATAAGTATAATAATCACCTATCACTAAAACTATTCGCATGTTTTTTCTAAAGAAAAAAGGAATCAAATACTTGAAAGGATAGTAAACTTTCTTTTATTTATTTATTTATTTTTTCTTTTGACAAACTTTCTTTTTAACTTTACAAAATTTAACTATTCATACTCTCCATTAAAAGCTTGGAAAAGGGCATAAACTAACCCTATTGTTTTCTAAATGATTTAGTCCATCTATTCGTCTAAAAATGCAAAAGACATTATTTCTTTTATCAAAATTGCATACATGCGGGCTTCTCATTAAATGATGTGACAACTTATCATTGGGCCACGTGGCTTTGTGGGGCTAAAATAAAATTTGGATATTTTTTGAGCCATTTAACTGATCGCAACGGCCCTTTATTACCAGTTCATTATTTTTTTACCTTATACCCACGACAACCCCCCCCCTATCATTTCTCACATTTCTTCTTTCTGATCCAGCAAATGGCGATTTTGGGTTTCTTTAGAATTCGTTGTTTGCTCCGATTTGGTGCACACAAAACAGAAGCATCTTTGGCTTCTAGAATTATCTTGCAGTATCTGTCGATTAACATAAGTATTTACAGCTTTAAGTTATAAAATTGTAGGGTTGGGAATTATTTGAAAACCGACAACTATTGTCTTTTGCATATGAATTTTTAGCTTATCTGAGTTATTGTTTGTACCTTTCTAGATTTATTTATACTTTTGTTTGTGGTGGTCCTTGTCGTGTTGGTCTTACATATAAAATCTAGGGTTTTTGTCCATTTGTAAATTGATAGTGAGGGTTCCATGTTTTATTTATGCTTGATACATTTATTGTTTAAGACTTGGATACTTCTTATATGGGCTCATTTGCCTTTTTATTGTTGTTGCATGTGATTTTGTCCAAAGGATGGTGGATTAAGTGAACTTGTATTTTAATCATGGGGTGAATGGGTATTGGAACCTACATTATGTTATACTAATAGAGATGTGCACATGTTCAGTAGTTATGAAGTATACCACCTCTCTTAAATTGATTTTATAAAGAATATACTGAAGAATTAGGATTTGTTGAGGTACAACATCTAGTATTTATTGACCCATATGGGAGGTATTTTCTGTTAGATGGTAATGAAGGGATTAGGAAGTTTCAAGCCCTAATAAATGGTGGTTTCATTGATGTAAATATATTTGATGTTGACCTTCTTGATGATACTCTAAATATTCCAACATTTACCAAGCAAATTGATACCAATAGTGTACCTGTTGTTGTAGCTACTGACTGTGATAGTAGTGAAGATGATACAGATATAAAAAGCGTGAATAGTGATTATGATAGTGATACCTTAGGTTTATTTGAGAGGCAGAATATGTTTGAGATTGCTGACGAACTTGATAGATAAAAAATATTGGAAAGTATGACTTTGAAGAAACTTGCTTAAGCTAAGGAGGTTATTTGTTTATATGTTGTTGCCAATAAGAATGGCATTCAGGTAGATAAGAGTGATAGGAGAAGACTTAGATACAAGTGTGGGGTCGGGTGTCCCTTTTAAATGCCTTATTTTTGAGGATGGCAAAGATCAAGGGGGTAAAGATAAAAACTTGAATGGATGATCATAACTATGGTTAAGTATTTGAGAACAGAAGAGCTATTCATGTTTCTTTATCACATTATTTTAAGAGAAAGATTCAGAATAATCCTAAGTTTAATGTTAAAGAAATGAAGGTTGATTTAGAGGATAGATTCAGTCTGAATGTGAGTGATTCAAAGTTAAAAAGGGTGAAAAGAATGGTTTTAGAGAAATTGGAGGTCAGCTACTTGGATGAGTACAACAAGGTAGAGGCATATGCTCAAGAGTTGATGGAAAGCAATCTTAGGACTGATGTGGTGATACAGATATCCAAGGATGCAATGCAGGAAGTAAGAGAAGATTTTTGAGGATGTATGTCTGCTTCCAGGACCTCAAGAGTGGATTCAAAGCAGGTTGAGACTTTTTATAGGTCTTGATGGAACCTTTTTAAAAGCAAATGCCAAGGGATGTTGTTAGTTGTTGTTGCTCAAGATTCTTGTAAGCATGTATATCTACTAGCCGGGGTTGTGATGGATAAGGAAATAAAAAGAACATGGTAGAGGTTTCTGGAGAACTTGAAGGCTTATTTGGACTTGAAAGATGGTGAAGGGTTTACATTCATGTCAGATGTGCAGAAGGTATGTTACCTTAATTTCAGAACTTATTTGTTCAAGATTATGCTATTTAGGTTGTCAATGTAATGTTGCTTCATGTGTGGGGTCTATTAAATGTTATGTGAAATGTATGTCCACAATCCTATTACAAATATTTTGCAAGACATATTTAAGCAAACTCGAGCAGAGATTAGAAGGCTGATGAGATGATAACATTAATGTGGTGGTGTTCTTGGAGCACATATGAGGAAGAATTTAAGGATATGTTGAAACAGATAGGTGAAGTATCTGAGGATACTGTCAGGGACTTGTCGAAATATCCACCAGTAAGCTGATGTGGAGCTTACTTCGATACCCAATGCAAGAACACAATGGTGGACAATAACTTTACAGAGTCGTTCAACTCTTGGATTCTTGAAGCTATACATAAGCCAATTATGAAGATGCTTGAGAATATAAAAGTGAAGGTGAACTCTTTCTACCTTTTCTATTTATTGGTTGCTAATGTGTCTACTATTGACTAACTATTCTTCATGTTTACTGTCACGACCCAAAGAGAGTTTTATTGATCTACAGCTACCACGAACAAGGGGCAGCTACAAACGGAACGCAGGTACACCTTCGAATCCAGCTCCCGCAATGCACAACAACATCGACATCCGAAATCTGCACGCAATGTGCAGGAAGTGTAGTATGAGTACAACCGACCCCATGTACTCAATAAGTAACAAACCTAACCTTAGGTTGAAAACAGTGACGGGCTGGAACATAGGTCGGGTCCAACATCAATAACCAATAGCAGTTCATTACAGTGTAAAGCAATTAAATAAAGAAGTAGCTCAAAGATAAAATGCTCAGCCTTTTCATAGTTTTTCCGAAACAGTTCTGCTTTTCAAGTATATCAGTGAAAATCCAAATCCTTTACCGAAATCATCAAAAATATGAGTAAGTTTGAAAGCTGTAACTTTTTCCCAAAAACTTTTCGTCAGGTAAATATTTCATTTTCAGATAGCATGAGGAAAGTACATCTCTATGCCTCCATGTCAAGATACAGGTAAAAATCATGAATTTCACCAAAACTGGGCAGCAAAAAGAAATGCATCTCTATGCATGTATATCAAGTACGCATGTCAAATGCAATGTCTCTCAGTGATGAACCCATGTACTCACACTCTCAGAGTACTCAACCTCAGTGTCTGGAATTATCTCTTACCGTGCTCAATACTCATCACACTCAATCATTCAACACTGTACAATACTCGTTGCAGCGTGCAACCCGATCCATATCTATATATATAGCCATAAAGCTCGTTGCGCCGTGCAACCTGGTCCATATACATATAGCCATAAGGCTCGTTGCAGCGTGCAACCCGATCCATATACATAAATATAGCCATAAGGCTCGTTGCAGCGTGCAACCCGATCCATATACATATAGCCATAAGGCTCGTTGCGGCGTGCAACCCAATCCATATACATATATATAGTCGAATGCGCTCACTGGGGGTGTGCAGGATTCGAAGGGGCTCCTTTACCCCAAGCGCTATATCATTGCGGCGCGCAGCCCGATCCCAAAAGTGTAATCAATATAACATGCTGCGGTGTGTAGACCGATCCCATAATATCACTCTCACTTAGGCCCTCGACCTCACTCAGTCATCAATCTCTCCAGTCTCACTCACGGTCTCACAATGTCATGAAACTAGCCCGAGAACAATGATATGATGTATCAATAAATAACCACTGAGACTGAGATAAAATATGAATGCATGAATATGACTGAGTACGAAATATCAATAAAATCAGTGAGATGACAGCAAGAAACGACCACTATGGGTCCTAACAATATCAGCATAAAGTCTAAACATGATATCTAGCATGATTGACAGCTCAGTTACCTAATCACATGGTGGCAATACAGATATCAACAAAATAAGGCCACTAAACAGTGCCATGGAAACAACGGAGTCACAATTCACAGGATGCACGCCCGTCACCTAGCATGTGTGTCACCTCAATACCAAACACACAATACGTTATTTGGGGTTTCATACCCTCAACACTAAGTTTAGAAGAGTTACTTATCTTGAACAAGCCAATTCCAACACGGAGCAAGCCAAGCGATGCTCCAAAAATGCCATCACACGCGTAGCGACCTCCGAACGGCTCAAAACTAGCCAAAAGCAACTCAAATACATCAGATAAAGCCCAAGGAAACAATTACAAATAACAAAGATCGAATCCTTAATCGAAACCCAAAACTGGCCAAAAATCACGCCCGGGCCCTGTCACGACCCCAACCCCGGCCGTGATGGCGCTCAACACACTGCTAGGCAAGCCCGACCAATTTAATAACCTTAACCATTTTTATCCAATTCATGAATTAATTAACACAGATAAACTACTAGGTCATAATACTGAGATTCTGAAATAGAGTTAAAACATGCGGAAATCCCAAATATAAAATACTACTACACAGCCCGAAGAATCCGGTGTCACGAGTCTGAGCCTCTAATACATGAGTATCAACCTACTACATATCGTTCTAAAGAAATGCGGAAATAAAGCAATAAGATAGAAAGGAAGATCAGGACTGCGGACGTCATGAAGCTAACTTGATACTCCCGAAAATGCTACTCGACAGAGAAGTCCTCACACAGCCTCAGATGTACCTGGAAGTCCTCACACAGCCTCAGATGTACCTGGATCTGCACGCAAGGTGCAGGGAGTAATGTGAGTACTCCGACCAAGTGAGTAAATAAACATAAATAAAGGCTGAGAATAAGAAATCCTGAATAGGCACAAAGTAATTGTATAAATACAGCAATTTAAACCAAGTAGTATAAAGTCAGTAAACCAATAAAACAGTTATGGAAATACTACAATAGATAAATAGTAAATGACAGTCAAATATGAAATGCAACACATAGTCCGGTACTCTCTATACCCGCTGCAGCGTGCAGCCCGCTCCATTTATTTATCGTCGACGACGCTCACTGGGGGTGTGCAGACTCCGGGAGGGGCCCCTTACGGCCCAAGCGCAATAATAAGCCATCTCGTGGCATCAACTAGGCCCTCGGCCTCATATCAATATCAATATCATATCGCTGCGGTGTGCAACCCGATCCCATGCTCAGTCCAAAATCACGTAACGAAGCTACAGCAACTCTCGGAATTCCATTCCGACCCTCGGATCAAAATCTCACCTATCAACTAGAATTCGCCAAAATACTAACTTCGCCAATTCAAGCCTAATTCTTCACCGCACCTCCAAAATCACTTCCAATCACACTCCTAAGTGACAAATCATCCCCCGAAGCTAACCGAATCATCGGAATCCATATCCGAGCCCTCTAACGCATAAGTCAACATCCGGTTGACTTTTCCAAAACAAACCTTCCTTAAAGAGACTAAGTGTCTCATTTCCTTCTAAAACCAATCCAAATCAACTCGTTCACACAAGACTCTTATAATGAAGCATAAAGAAGCAGAAAATGGGGAAAACGGGGCGGTAACTCACGTGACGACGGGTCGGGTCGTCACATCCTCCCCAACTTAAACAAACGCTCGTCCTCGAGCGGGTCAAGAAACATACCTGAAGCCTCAAATAGGTGAGGATATCTGCTCCGCATCTCCCGCTCGGTCTCCCAGGTAGCCTCCTCCACAGGCCGACCTCTCCACTGCACCTTCACTGAAGCAACATCCTTTGACCTCAACTTCCGAACCTGACGATCTAGAATAGCTGCTGGCTCTACATCATAAGTCGAATCACCCTCCAACTGAACTGTACTGAAATCCAAGACATGGGACGGGTCTCCAATATACTTCCAGAGCATAGAAACATGAAAAACTGGATGCACGCTCTACAAGCTAGGTGGCAAGGCAAGCTCATAAGCCACCTCCCCAATCCTCCTAAGTACCTCAAAAGGCCCAATGAACCGCGGACTCAATTTCCCTTTCTTTCCGAATCTCATAACACCCTTTGTGGGTGAAACCTTCAGCAAGACCTTCTCACCAATCATATAGGATACATCTCGGACCTTCCTGTCCGCATAACTCTTCTGCCTCGACTGCGCTGTACGGAGTCTCTCCTGAATCACCTTCACCTGCTCCAATGCATCCTGAACCAAATCTGTCCCCAGCAATCTAGCCTTCCCGAGCTCGAACCAACCAACTGGAGATCTACACCGTCTCCCATACAAGGCCTCATACGGTGCCATCTGAATGCTGGACTGATAGCTGTTGTTGTAGGCAAACTCTGCAAGCGGTAGAAACCGATCCCATGACCCTCCAAAATCAATAACATAGGCCCGTAGCATATCCTCCAATATTTGAATGGTGCGCTCGGACTGCCCGTCCGTCTGAGGGTGAAAGGTTGTGCTCAACTGCACCTGAGTACCCAACTCTCGCTGAACCGTCTGCCAAAACTGGGAGGTAAACTGAGTGCCCCGATCTGATATGATGGAAACTGGGACACCATGCAACCGAACAATCTCCCGAATATAAATCTCTGCCAGCCGCTCTGAAGAATAAGTAGTACAAACCGGAATGAAGTGCGCGGACTTGGTCAGCCTGTCTACAATTACCCAAATAGCATCAAATTTCTTCAAAGTCCGTGGGAGTCCGGCAACAAAATCCATAGTGATCCTCTCCCACTTCCACTCAGGAATAACCATCTGCTGATGTAAGCCACCCGGTCTCTGATGCTCATATTTCACCTGCTGACAATTAAGACATCGGGCTACGTACTCCACAATATCTCTCTTCATCCTCCGCCACCAATAGTGCTGCCTAAGATCCTGATACATCTTCGCGGCACCCGGATGAATGGAATACCGCGAGCTATGGGCCTCCTCCAATATCAACTCCCGAAGCCCATCCACATTGGGCACGCAAATCCGGCCCTGCATCCTCAACACACCATCATCACCAATGGTCACATCCCTGGCATCATCATGCTGAACCCTGTCCTTAAGGACAAGCAAATGCGGATCATCATACTGACACTCTCTGATGCGGTCATACAAGGAAGACCGAGAAACCACACAAGCCAACACCCGACTGGGCTCTGAAATATCTAGTCTCACAAATCGATTGGCCAAGGCCTGAACATCAACTGCAAATGGCCTCTCCTCAACTGGAATGTATGCCAAGCTCCCCATACTCACCGCCTTTCGGCTCAAAGCATCGGCCACTACATTGGCCTTCCCCGGGTGATACAGAATGGTGATGTCATAATCCTTAAGTAACTCTAGCCATCTCCGCTGCCTCAAATTAAGATCCTTTTGCTTGAACAAATGCTGAAGACTGCGATGATCAATGAATACCTCACAGGATACGCCATACAAGTAATGCCTCCAAATCTTCAATGCATGAACTATAGCAGCTAGCTCCAAATCATGAACGGGGTAGTTCTGCTCATGGGGCTTCAACTGACGAGAAGCATAAGCAATAACTCTACCCTCCTGCATCAAAACACAACCAATCCCAACTCGCGAAGCATCGCAATATACCGTATAAGAACCTGAAGCTGATGGCAAAACCAATACTGGAGCTGTGGTCAAAGCTGTCTTGAGCTTCTGAAAGCTCTCCTCACACTCGTCCGACCATACAAATGAAACACCCTTCTGAGTCAACTTGGTCAAGGGCGATGCAATAGAGGAAAAACCCTGAACAAACCGGCGGTAATAACCTGCCAACCCAAGAAAACTACGGATCTCTGTGGCTGAGGACGGTCTAGGCCAACTCTGCACTGCCTTTATCTTCTTCGGGTCAACTTGAATACCTACGCTGGACACCACATGTCCCAAGAAGGCCACCGAACCGAGCCAGAACTCACACTTGGAGAACTTTGCATAAAGCCTCTCCTCCCTCAATCTCTGCAATACGACTCACAAATGCTGCGCGTGCTCCTCCTGACTACGCGAGTATACCAAAATATCATCAATGAACACTATGAAAAATGAATCCAGATAAGGCCGAAATACACTGTTCATCAGATGCATGAACGCTGCTGGGGCATTGGTCAGCCCGAAAGACATGACAAGAAACTCATAGTGACCATATCTAGTCCAGAAAGCAGTCTTATGAATATCTGAATCCCTGATCTTCAACTGGTGATAACCCGAACGAAGATCAATCTTGGAAAACACCCTCGCTCCCTGAAGCTGGTCAAACAAATCATCTATGCGAGGCAGGGGATACTTGTTCTTCACTGTTACTTTGTTCAATTGCCTATAATCGATACACATTCTCATTGTACCATCCTTCTTTTTCACAAACAGAACTGGCGCACCCCACGGTGACACACTAGGCCGAATGAACCCCTTGTCTAGGAGCTCCTGAAGCTGCTCCTTCAATTCTTTCAACTCCGCTGGTGCCATACAATATGGCGGAATAGAAATGGGCTGAGTGCCCGGCACCAGGTCAATACCGAAATCAATATCCCTGTCCGGCGGCATGCCCGGCAGGTCTGCATGAAAAACATCGGGAAAATCCCTCACAACTGGATAGAATCAATGCTAGGAGTCTCAGCTCTAACATCCCTCACAAACGCCAAATAGGAAAGACAACCCTTCCCAACCATACGCTGAGCCTTCAAGAAAGAAATAACTCTACTAGGAACATAATCAGTCACACCACGCCACTCAATCCGCGGTACACCCGGCATAGCCAAAGTGACTATCTTAGCATGACAGTCTAGAATAGCATGACACGGAGATAACCAATCCATGCCCAAAATAACGTCGAAGTCCACCATGCTCAATAGCAATAAATCAACTCGGGTCTCCAAACCCCCAATGTTCACAACACATGACCGGTACACACGGTCCACAACAACAGTATCGCCGATCGGGGTAGACACATGAACAGGTAAAGAAAGACACCCCCGGGACATACCCAAATAACGAGCAAAATATGAAGATACATATGAATAGGTAGAACCAGGAGCAAATAATACTGAGGCGTCTCTGTGGCAGACTGAAACAATACCTGTAATGACAGCGTCTGAGGCAATGGCATCTGTCCTGCCCGGCATAGCATAGAAACGAGCCTGGCCGCCGCCTGATCGACCCTCACCTCTAGGACGACCCCTGGCTGCCTGATCTCCACTCCTAGCTGGCTGGGCAGGTGGTGAAGTAACTGGAGTCGAAGTCGAGGGCTGACCCCTCTACTGATGTTGTTTGCCACGAAGTCGAGGGCACTGCCTCCTCAAGTGACCAAACTCTCCGCACTCATAACAGCTGCCCGGTGCTGGAGATGGGGTCTGAAGGGAACCCCTCGCACCGGAGTGACTAGCAGATGCACTCGGTGCAGAAGAACCCTGAGTTGATGGGGCATGAGATGAACTCTGAGCTGGGAGGGCGTTGAGTGAAGACTGACCCTGCTGGGGCCTGTGATGACCACGGCCTGAAGATCCCCCACGATACTCTGGACGGGCCGACTGAGCCGGCCTAAAAGAATGACCTCTACCCTGCTGGAACTGGCCCCTCGAAGGAGCACCACTGTAACTGCCCGATCTACGAGGCCTCTTGGCCTCCCTCTCCTCTCGCTCTCTACGGCGAACTAACTTGATCTCACGAGCGATATCCACCACCTCCTCAAATGTAGCACCCAGTACTCTCTCTTTAGTCATCAGAATACGGAGATGGTAGTTAAGGCCATCCACAAATCTCCTAATCCTCTCACGATCTGACGGAACCATCCAAGTAGCATGACGGGCCAACTGTGAAAATCTCATCTCGTACTGAGTCACTGTCATACCCCCCTGTGTCAACCACTCAAACTGCCTACGCAGTTCCTCTCTGCGGGACTGAGGTACATATTTCTCCAGAAAGAGAGCGGAGAACTACTGCCAAGTCAGGGGTGCTGCACTGACAGGCCTACGCCGCTCAAAGTCCTCCCACCAAGTAAGAGCAGCCCCTGTGAACTGAAAGGTAGTAAATGCCACACCACTCGACTCAAGGATCCCTGTCGTACGGAGCATACGCTGACATTTGTCAAGAAAACCCTGGGCATCCTCGCCCACAGCACCACTGAATGTCGGAGGCTGGAGCCTACCAAACCTCTCGAGACGACGCTGCTCATCGTCTAGCAGAGCTGGAACCACGAAGCCCTGAACTGGTGCAACCTGCTGAGCTGGAGGTGCCTCTGGTGTCTGTAGTCCCTGCACCACCTGCTCAGGTGTGCGAGCAGCGGGGGTCTAATTGCCTCCCCCAGCCTGTGAAGTAGCTGCTGCTACTGTGGTGGCTGAAACTGCCTGAGCCAGGCCAGTGCAGACTGATAATATCTGTGCCAAGGTCTCCTGAAGACCTGGGATCACGATAGGCACAGCTGGTGCCTGAACAGGTGCTGCTGGAGTATCCACAGCTGGGGTCTGATCCTGAGCTGGGGCAACTGGTGGATCAGCAGGTGTTGCCCCGGCTGCTCCGCCTCTGCCACGCCCACGACCGCGTCCACAGCCTCTGGCGGCCTCAGTAGGTGGCACTGGTGGTCGTCCGCCACGTCCGGTAGCTCCTGTCCTCACCATCTGTGAGAGACTAGAATAATAGAAGTTTAGTTCTCAATTCAACAAAGCCGCACGACAAGAGTTTCAAGAATGTGAAGTTTTTCCTAAAGGTTCTGCAGCCTCCCGAGGATAAGTACAGACGTCTCCGTACGGATCCACGAGACTCTACTAAACCGGCTCATGACTCGCGAGACCAAGCAACCTAGGCTCTGATACCAACTTGTCACGACCCCAACCCCGGTCGTGATGGCGCCCAACACACTGCTAGGCAAGCCCGACCAATTTAATAACCTTAACCATTTTTATCCAATTCATGAATTAATTAACACAGATAAATTACTAAGTCATAATACTGAGATTTTGAAATAGAGTTAAAACATGCAGAAATCCCAAATATAAATACTACTACACAGCCCGAAGAATCTGGTGTCACGAGTCTGAGCCTCCAATACATGAGTATCAACCTACTACATATCGTTCTAAAGAAATGCGGAAATAAAACAATAAGATAGAAGGGAAGATCAGGACTACGGACGTCATGCAGCTACCTTGATACTCCCGGAAATGCTACTCGGCAGAGAAGTCCTCACACAGCCTCAGATGTACCTGGAAGTCCTCACACAGCCTCGGATGTACCTGTATCTGCACGCAAGGTGCAGGGAGTAATGTGAGTACTCCGACCAAGTGAGTAATAAACATAAATAAAGGCTGAGAATAATAAATCCTGAATAGGCACAAAGTAATTTTATAAATACAGCAATTTAAACCAAGTAGTATAAAGTCAGTAAACCAATAAAACAGTTATGGAAATACTACAATAGATAAATAGTAAATGACAGTCAAATATGAAATGCAACACATAGTCCGGTACTCTCTAGTACCCGTTGCGGCGTGCAGCCCGCTCCATTTATTTATCATCGACGGCGCTCACTGGGGGTGTGCAGACTCTGGGAGGGGCCCCTTACGGCCCAAGCGCAATAATAAGCCATCTCGTGGCATCAACTAGGCCCTCGGCCTCATATCAATATCAATATCAAACCGCTGCGGCGTGCAGCCCGATCCCATGCTCAGTCCAAAATCACATAACGAAGCTACAACAACTCTCGGAATTCCATTCCGACCCTCGGATCAAAATCTCACCTATCAACCGGAATTCGCCAAAATACTAACTTCGCCAATTCAAGCCTAATTCTTCACCGCACCTCCAAAATCACTTCCGATCACACTCCTAAGTCACAAATCATCCCCCGAAGCTAACCGAATCATCGGAATCCATATCCGAGCCCTCTAACGCATAAGTCAACATCCGGTTGACTTTTCCAAAACAAACCTTCCTTAAAGAGACTAAGTGTCTCATTTCCTTCTAAAACCAATCCAAATCAACTCGTTCACACAAGACTCTTATAATGAAGCATAAAGAAGCAGAAAATAGGAAAAACGGGGCGGTAACGCACGTGACGACGGGTCAGGTCGTCACAGGCCCGCACCTCGGAACCCGACAAAACTCACACAAGATCCCACAACCCATTCAGTTACGAGTCCAACCATACAGTTTCACTCAAATCTAACTCCGAATCGGCGCAAAAATCCGAAAAATTTATTTTTTGTGAAATTTCTACAGTTTTCCCCAAACTGCCATCTCAAATACTAATTGGATGATGAAATCAATGATATATTCATGTATATTAACCAAATCTAAGTTAGAATCACTTACCCCGATGAATTTCTTGAAAAACTCATGAAAAATCGTCACAAACCGAGCTTCCAAAGTCCAGAATGTGAAATAATATCCTAAACCTCATTTATATAGTACCAACACTACCTTTCAAAGTGCTGACCGCACAATTTCAAGTGCAGTCGCACATCTCAGGTCCTGCGGCCGCAAACCAAATTGTGCGGTCGCACTTCGGCAAATTCTGCCCTACTAGGATTTAGTTAAACGGCCATAACTTTCTGTATGAATTTTCAAATGATGAGTTCTTTACCTTTCTGGAAACTAGGCATGAAGGTCTACAACTTTTGTTTTTGAATCATCTCCAAATTCCTTGTGGATCAAAAGATATAAGCTACCAAAGTTGGACCAGCGATTTTGCAGAACTCCCTGATGTGCGGCCGCACATAAAATTGTGCGGTCCGCACTCCTCCTCTGAGGTCCACATATTTCTACTGTGGTCCACACTTATGTGCGGTCCGCACCTCTCCTTCATCTCAGCACTCCAAAATGTATGGTCCGCACTTCCAAAAGCACCAGAACAATATCAGAGTGCCGAAATGCCCGGACTCGCTCAAAACTCACCTCCGAACACACCGATGCCCCCGGGACCTCAACCAAAGGTACCATCAAGTCCTAAAAATACCATACTAACTTAGTCGAGCTCTCAAATCACATCAAACAACAACAAAAACATGAATCGCACACCAATTCAAGCTTATGAATTTAAAACACTCAAACTTCTACAACCGATGCCGAAACCTATCAAATCACGTCCGATTGACCCCAAATTTTGCACACGAGTCATAAATGACATAATGGAGCTATTCCAATTTCTAGAATTGGATTTCGATTCCGATATCAAAAAGTCAACTCCCCGGTCAAACTTCCAAACTAAAATTTTTCGTTTTAACCATTTCAAGCCTAATTAAACTACAGACTTCCAAATAATTTTCCGAACACACTCCTAATTCCAAAATCACCATGCGGAGCTTTTGGAATCATCTAAATTCTATTCCGGGGTCGTTTACACATAAGTCAACATCCCGTCAACCTTTAAACTTAAGTTTTAAACTTTGAATTTCATTCTTCTACACTGACTCCAAAATACCTGAAAACCAAAACCGATGATACACATAAGTCATAATACATCATACGGAGCTACTCATGCCCGAAAACTACCGAGCGAAGTGCAATTGCTCAGAACGACCGGTCGGGTCGTTACATCCTCCCCCACTTAAGCATACGTTCGTCCTCGAACGTGCCCAGAGTTGTTCTCAAAACTCTCAAACCGCAATGTATCCTTATTACGCATATACCCGGTGGTGATCCCACGTCACCCTCTCCCATATAGGTCCGACAATACAACATAACTGAAGATCATTACTCCAACCTTAGCCCATAAGCCTTAGAATCCAATCTCTAACATCCGAGATTTACTATAAAATCAGAATCTCGCATCTACACACTGTATGAGTCCGAACAAGCTATATCAAGCCTTCACCATAACCCAAGATGTAATCGCATGATATTCCACATAACTCAAATACTCATAGCGATAATTTCAAATCACAGTAGCTGCTCAAAAATAACCCAATACCGGTAATAAACCTAATATCAAACAAAGCCTCGTTCTGAAATCTTCGTACACTGCCAATGATGAAAGAAACATGCAGAATTCATATCCATTCATCAGATCAACAAGTCATGGAGCTCCCTCTCCTTCGACAAGAACTATAGCCCATTTCTAGGTCGACCTTCGATATTATCCTTCCAACCATGTTGTAATCAAATCCGATAGTACCCATTCTAGGTCCAATGACCCCATCTCATCCAACACGACCACTCTAGTGACATGACACATCAATAAAATCTAAAGTCACAACCCGTGCACCAACAAGCAACAATCCAAATGTACTCAAATATGGAAAATTATTCAAACAAGAGAACCGCTCCACAAGCTCAACGGGTGCCACCACAATGCAATGCTAGGAACCCATCACACAACACAGAACCAAAACACACGAATCTAACACAAAGGATCATGCCTCAATATAACTCTGATACAATACATGACCTCATCCAAACACTGTCCATGGCATATACCTCAAGGCACCTTGCTCAAAATATATAACCACGCGCGACTCGACATCAAGTTCCCAAAGTGCACTACCATAACCACGGAGAAGCAGACGACGCAATGCCACACTAGCCCGAAAGAACATAACCAATGCGCAATCAATCATGCAACACCCAAATACTCATCTCGCTCAAATTCTGTTATAAGGCCCCAATAGAACCGCACCATATATGCATATAACCAAAACCATTCGCTAGTTAATAATTCATTCGTTAGTTGATTTCAAAATCAAAATTAAAATGGAAAGCATTATAATTATGTTATATAATTCAAATAAGAAAGTCATTCATGATTTTAAAATCTTTAATATTAGGACTTCCTACCTAATTTAATAAGGAAAGACTTAATTTTTAAAGTCCTAAATATTAGGAGTATAACTTAATTTACTAATTTGTCCATTGTAAAATCTATTTTTAAAGGGTAAAAAAGGCGAACAACATTTCGCTAAGGGGCTTCGTGCTTTTAATATATACTAGTTTCTACGTTCGTGCATTGCACGAGATTCTTAAGTCAATAATTTATGAAAGAATTTCAAATTAGATTTTTGGAAAATGTTACAAAAAGAAAGAATTGTTTTTCATGCAAATGATGTAGGAAAAGATGTGATATTTAGCGATTAGACCGAATACAAATCTTTTTTCTATTGTATATTGTCGGTTAAAGATTCCAAACATAATACTATGTGAATTCTTTGTAGGTATGTCTGTACTTGTCGTCTATTGAGAACGTTCTGAAATAATCAATAAAACATGGTTTGATTGACATTGTCCAAATCAAAATTTTAATATTTGATTATTTGATTAAAGAATAATCAAGTTGATTGTTGGATAATTTACCTGAATTTTTGTGTAGGAGATGTAGTTGAAGGCCGGAGTTAAGCATACGTTTGAATATTTACGTAAAGAAGAAGTCTAAATTATATGTAGTAAAAATAGCACGGTCTAGCCAGTTTTTGGACTCATCATTCAAAAATAGCCAGCGTTCACCAAGTCAATAAAAAATGGCCACTATTTTGCTACAACAGAGACCGGTCCAGCATAATATACTGGAGTTCGGTGCACCTGTATATGAACTTCCAGCATATTATGCTGGAAATCCAACACACGGAAAGTTCCAGCATAATATACTGGAGATTCGAGCACTTGTGTATGAACTTCAAGCATATTATACTGGACCGGTATACTTTGCTGGAATTCTAGTATATTATGCTGGAGTTCTAGTGTACTTATGCTGGAACTCCATCATATTATGCTGGAGTTCTAGCATACTTATCCTAGAACTCCAGTATAATATGCTGGAGTTCAAGTATACTTATGCTGGAACTCCAGCATAATATACTGGCGTATTTTCTGGGTTTTGAACAGTGTTTTCGCTCAGATTTATCTTTACATGAAAAGTGGCTAGATTTCGATTACTTTTGAAACTGGGCTATTTTTGAACGACCACTTGTAAATCTGGCTATTTTTGAATTTCTCCCCTCTATATATGACTCTCATCTAAGACAACAAAATTATTTAAAGTTTGCTAAAAATGGATTAGTTTGTTGTTTAAAAAAATACCATTCAGTGTTCCTTCTAACTTCCTCATCCATTCTCATCGGTTGATGCCACAAATTAAACATTCTCTGTTAATTAATATATTCTCATCTTCCTCTTTAAGTGTCCTCCTATTACAATATAGTTCCTTTGGATGGGATGTAGAGACCGTATTTCCACTATTTCGAGTGCAGCTTAATTTAATCTTTACATCAATATCCCTTCCAACAAACAAACAAAAATCTTTCTTATCAATCCATAAAGATGTGGACGAATTATCAGCCAACATGCCCAAAATTAAACATTCAACTTCATAATTGTCAGTAGCTTTCTTTTGGTTATGTTAAAGAGCCAAAATCTAATTATCTAATCCATAAAATATGATACTGAAAAAGACGAAAATTACCTCTAAAAGATTTGCGTATAGATGTTTTGTGTTGCAATAGCGTGAATACAATAAAATTATTTATATAGAGGCAACATGTGTTTCATGCGTGGGATATTGTTATGGGTTTGAAACCCAAAACATATGGGATTCAGCTATTGTTCCGTGTAATTGTCCAGGTATAATTAGCATAGTATTAGAACTTTACATTCGATTATAATTTTAAAAAGTTCTATCATTAGTTGGTATCAGATTCCCAAATATTAGGCAAATTCGTATTAGATATTACTATTTTATCCAATATGGAATTATCTTTTTGACAAAATGTAAGGGTATAAAAGTCGATTAACATTTTAAGGATATTTTTGTCATTCAACATTTAGTGTAAAACATTCGTGCTTTTATATATATACTAGTATCTATGAACGTGCGTTGCACGTTAATAATGGCATGTGATGGTTTAGACATTTAAATCATTTGAATATCGAAAAATATTATTGCATTAGCATAATACCTGAATTCAAAATGATAGGACATCATCAGAACTTACATAAATGATCAATTTAGTCATATTAGTTAGATAATTATGTATTATAGTTTAAAAGTATTTAATGTGATGGTATCTTAAAACATTTCTTTATAGATGATATTTTTTAGTGTTTCTAATGCTTTGGTTGATCTGCCATAACCAAAACTCTTGTTGTCGATATTGATATCCCTCTTGAAAGTGCAACATATAGTTGTTCGTGCAAGAAATTATATTGCGGTAAATATAGTCCAATATTTAGGGTTTTTGTCTTTGTGAATTAGTTATTACCAAAAAATTATTTACACACAACTTTTAAAGTATATTCTTTAGTTTAGGAAGACGAAAATTAAATTCGCGGATAAAAATATACTTAGAGCACATTGACCGGTATCATAATTTTTTCATGTATGTCGTTATTGTCAAAACATCTATATACCATCCGTGCTATTACATAAGCTATTCGGTGGATCTAAGTTTTTCAGTAGCATGACGGGCATATTTTTCTTCAATTATGCAATGGAAGATCAATTTTAATTTAGTCTATTATATATACGGTGACACTAACATAAATAAGGAAAAATAAACGTGACAACAAACTTGTATGGTAGAAGGCCATTTGGTATTAAAGTATTTAAGTATCTTCTTGGTAGTAATTGTTGGTATCATTTTCTGCTGAGTCAAAAACTGAAAAATACTTTATTTTTTTACCATAACACTTCGCAATCAACCTTTTATTTAGTTGACCAACATATTCATTTTTGCTAGCTAAAATGGCTTTTTAATTTTCTATCATGCAATTTGCACAAATTGCATTTTAATCTAATAATGAAAATATTTCATTTATTAAATACACTACTATTACCATTAGGGTTGATAACTTAGTGTTCTAGAAGAACCAATTCATCTTTTATTGGATGCTCTTCTTTGTCTTTGATACGGAGCAACAAGTCACTGAATACTGAATTCGTTTTACTTTATATTTCTTGTCAGTTGAATCATTTCCATTTGATGCCATAAGTATAATTTTGGCAAGGTAGTACAATCTCTTCTTTCGTCAATTTTGGAACTACTGATAGTACTTGGCAGGAATCACCTTCCAAAACATTAGTTTTTCACCAAACGGTTCATTGATATTTAATATATCTCTAGAACTCCGGGAATTATTTCGATCATCTGATACTTAACCATAAGCTCTTCATCCCATATTATCAATTATGCTTTCCTTTTAAACTTAGCATCATTGCTCTGCTTTGTTATATTGTGATGGTTATTTCAATTGTTTGAAGAGGTATATCAAGTCTAAAGTGAGTGATCTCATAATAAAGTCCTTGTTGGTACACCACTTGTTATTAATGCTAACATTATCATGCCTCTTGATTTGATATTTGCAACTAATGCACGACATAGAAAAATTATTTCGATTCCGCCGGAGGCATCTATAAAAGATAATCCCGCCATACCATTGTCGATTATTTATAATATAGTCTTGAAAACTTGTTCTTGTTCAAGATTTAGCTTTGACGGTGCTTCCTTAGACACTTGTATGACCGTTTGATTCTTAATACTATACTAACCTTTTTTACTTTGTGATCTAGTTTTTTTAATCTCTAACGCTCTTTTTATGAAATAAATTTATGTACCCTAAAAAAATTTTAACTTGAAAAATAATTTTACTCATATGATGAATTTAAAATAATTGAATTGAATTCTCTTGCTAAATAATTAATTGAAGATTTAATTATTTGGTCTTAACATAAAAAATAATTTATTTTATATTGATTAGATTCTTAATATTAGTTCATCTCTTCTTTTGAATATTTAATCTTAATTATAATTTTATTCACCATAAATTTTGTTTTCAAAGAGTAAAAGATCAACCTGACATTCCACTTTTAGATCTTTATATTTACAGAATCATTAGTGCTATTGACTCTTACGAATCATTTTTCTTTCTTGTCCTTAAATATTTTGTCAGTTGTTGTTTAATAATTGGTATATTTTTCAATATTACACGAAAAAATGATAAGAAAAAACATTATTTGAGTAGGAAAATAGTTCAAATATAATATAAAAATATATTGTGGG
>NW_017675319.1:66782-70236 GCF_001879085.1 Nicotiana attenuata
GAGAGATTTCCGCTGAAGCGAAAATAGCTGGGCAGTGAGGTTGTTTTAAGTCAGATTTTGAGTTCATTTCTCCCATTTTTCATGGCTTGGGGGCGATTTTTGGAGAGCTTCAAAGAGGAATTTCGTCATCAATGTTAAGGTAAGTTATTCCCACCTATTATAAGCTAAATACATTGATTATGTATGAGATTAAGCATGGAAATTAGTGTAAATATTGGGGTTTTGGTTGGAAACCTAGAAAATTATAATCTTGGATTATAGCCACGATTTTGAGTATGGAATTAGGAGAAAATTACATATTAGAGTTCCCAAGGTCATGGGTAACCTTTATCTTCGAAAAATTTCGGATTCCGGGCACGTGGGCCCGAGAGCATTTTTGTCAACTTTTCGTTCGGGGTTAGGAATTGTTATAAATTGGGTTGTAATGTATAATTGAGCATGTATTAATGGATTTGTATGATCGTTGGCTAGTTTTGGAGCATTGTGCGTTGGTGCAAGTCTTCGGAAGAATGTAGAATGCCGGTTGTGGATCTTCGAAGCTAGGTGAGTCTCCTTTCTAATCTTGTGAGGGGGAATTTACCCCATAGGTGAGTTAAATTGGTTATGTGCTCCTATTTGTGGGGGCTACGTACGCACGAGGTGACGAGAGTCCTTACGTAGCTACTATTATGCTATTGTCCGGGTAGTTAGGACCCAAAAGCATGTTATACTTGGATTACCGTGAACCCATTGATAATTTGAAGTGTTTCAATCACCTTGAATTGGTAAAGGAATTTAAAAAGAGATTTAATATTAAATTTTCCCTGAAATGTTAAAAAAAAAGAGAAATTTGTCTATTTGGTTGATTGTCCCCGATACGCTCTTAATTTCCTACTTGAGCATGTATTTTATGTGTGCCTGCGTCGCATGGATGATTCGCGAGCAGGATATGTGTTTATTTATGGAACGGGCCGAACGCCTCGGTGATAATAGATGCATCTATGGTTTGTGCCGCTCGACCCTCGGCAGTGCACAATTTACATTTCTGTTGGAGCGGGCCGTCGACCTCGGCATGATTTGCGCATGTCTGTGCTGTTGTCTTGAACTTCATTAAGTTATTATTGCCCTTTTGTGGCATAAAAATATTTGGATTATATTTAAAGAGAAATTCTGGAAATTTACCTATGAAGGAATTACGTATTTACTTGTTTCCTCTATCTGGATTAGGATCATGTTTATAAAATAAATCCACTGTTTAGTATGGACATATTAAGGATGAATCATTACTGGATCGTTAGAGAGCGTCAAAGTTGACCATCTCGTCTCTACCCCTTCGGGATTAGGCGGGATACTCACTGCGTACACGTTGATTACGTACTCATACTACACTTCTGTGCATTTTTGTTGCACAGGTAGGTATACCTCTAGCAGCCTACTGGGCGTGGCAGCATGGATGACTCTGGGACTAGGTGAGCTGCACTGTTCGAGACAACCCGCAGCCAGTGTAGTTCCTTTCAGTATTTTATTATTTATTCCCTGTCCACTGTATTTCGGACAGATGTTGTATTTTATTTCTCTTATCAGTAGTGGCTCATGTACTTGTGACGCCGGGTTTCTGGGATGGTTTTCAACGGATTTGTACTAATTGTTATTGTTTAAATTTGAATTCAAGTAGTGAACTTTTATTTATGAAAATGGAAGGAAAAATCTTAGATTTTCAAAAGTATTAAAAGAGGAATTAATTGATAAGTTAGTTGGCTGGCCTGACAGAGGTGTCCGGCGCCACCACGACCCTTAGTGGATTTTGGGTCGTGACAACATGGTATCAGAGCTCTAGGTTCCCGTCGGTCTCACGAGTCATGAGCAAGTCTAGTAGAATCTCGCGGATCGGTACGGAGACGTCTGTACTTATCCTCGGGAGGCTAAAGGACTGTTAGGAGTACTTCCCTTCTTGATTTCCTTATCGTGCGGTTCAATTCCTTTAAGGCTTATGCCTTTGATTCCTTTCCACTCAATCTTACGCAAGCGCTTGTTATAAATCGAAAAGGGAAGGATTGCCATGGCACTGCAAATGTGGTGCGGGATGATTTTCTCGGTATAGTTGATTGGACTATTATAGTCGCATTACGGAAGGAATCTACATTTTTTAGCTCCGTAACAGAACTTCTGAGAGCCTTGAGGCTAGGCACAGGTTTCCATAATGCTTATGAGCGACTATCCCGCAGTATTGTTGTGATGGTGGGATGTTTGCCTACGTGTCGGGGCAGTGAATGACTTGAAGGGAGGTTTACTCAGTGTGCAATCAATGGAGTCAGTATTTTATTCCTGGCAAGGGGAAAGCCAATCGAGCTAAGGATGGTCAGACGTGAACTAGTGGAAGTAATGAAACGTGGTAATTGCAAGCGTGAAGGAGTTCTCTTCTTTATTGGGGTGCTGTTGTCCTAATTGGACGTATTAAGTTTGCTGATGTTATTATCTGCTACAATTCGCCTTATGGCGGGATATTGTGAAATACTATTGAAGATACAACCGTCATATATCGCGGGATGCGGTGGTTTAGGATTTAATCAGTGTTTCAAATGTTGACAGTTCGATAAAGATGACCTTCATATGGGGTTTTAGTCAGTAGCGATTTGTGGATTCAGGTGCTATGAAGATAAATTTTATTAAGACAACGACTGAGCAATAAAAGATGAGGAGGACATATGAGAAGTGTCAGGCAGAGTTTTAAAACTTCTAATAGGCCAGGCTTAGGGAGCGCAGGCCGAACAGTTGGTTAAAGGAGTGAGTTTGCCCAAAGTGGGAGAGTGGCGGGGCTATATAGGGCCTAGTAGTAGGACGACTATGCACCTAAGGATAGTTTGGAAGGATCTGGGATTTTAGCGACAGGCAATGGAAGTCGGTAGATTAATTCGAAGCATGGTGTTGTTATACGGCAGGAGATTGGATATGGCGGAAAGGAGCTGCATGAAGTGAAGAAAGACGTAGCATGACTTTGAAGTGAAGGGATGTTGTCGCACAATTAATGGATGTCCACGAGGGGTGAATGGACTCGTGCAGCTGGAGAGTGAGCTCAGACTCAGGATGGGTTATTGATATCGTAGTAATGGTACCCTACGCAACAGCGTTGGAAGATGCCGGGGAGTGATTTCGACAGGTGGGGTATTCCGGTGAGCAGGTTAGCAGTCGCGTGGTTGGCGAGGCTTCTGCAGAGAGTTCTACTGGATATGCAGCAAATGGAATTGGGTGTGAATGGTGTTAATGATTTAGAGTATCAAATTAAGTTTCTACGGTAAGATACCGAGAATGCCAGTGATTGTCGGTGTGAAGGTGGATGATGATTCAGAATATGAAAGATGGGGATTTACATGAGAATTCCGAGAATTTGCGGCGGATGATTGCGCAAGGTTATGCCAACAAGAGATTAAGAATAATGGTGAACTCCAGAGTTTTGTAATAATGGCTTCAAGCTAAG
>NW_017675320.1:0-29355 GCF_001879085.1 Nicotiana attenuata
ATAGGAATAATCATATATTTCAGAAAGGGTTCTTTTGGGAAGGATAGTATCGGATGGGTTTATGCGGAGTTATGAAGGTGAATCTGAATCGTAACGGATGTATCACAGGGCAGATATCTGAAGGATCATAGAGTAAAGGCGAGTAATTGATGGGAATCCGTGACATTTGAAATAACGGCAGGGTGTAAATTGTATGAGCGAAAACCGGAGCGAAGGTTGCTCCCGTTTGAAGAACGGTTACTTCCTGGATTACCTGCAAAACTTAAAACCCGATGCATGCAAGTATATAGATTACTGCGAGAATTTAAACATGATGCAAATTCCCTTTGGACCATGAAGGTTGTCTTTGGACAGTGAGGATGACGTCCTTAGACCATGACGTCCCGAGCCATGAATCATGACATAAGGGATTCATAGGCCATGAAATGATGTTCTCGGTCCATGAGAATGGTGCCTCTGAACCATGACGCCTTTGAATAATGACGTGCAGTATTGAGAGATCCCCTGGCCATGATATGGTGTCTTCAGGCTATGAGGATGATGCCTTCGGACTATGACGCCTTTGGACAGGTTGGCTATAAATCGGCCCATGAAGTGCAGAGACATGATACCAAAAGGTAATAACAAGGCAAAGCTTAGTCTTGTGCAGAGTTTGGGGGCAGAGCTTAGCCCCGGGAGAAGAGGATAATGCAAGGTTTAGAATAGAGCAACACTTATGCAAAAGGAGACAATGCTTAGTCTCACGAGAAGGAAGTGCTTAGCCTTGTACAAATGGGGAGGCAGGGCTTGGCCTCATACAAGAATTGAGATAGGGCTTAGTCTCATGCAAAGAGAAGGCAATGCTTAGCCTTGTGCAAATGGGTAGGCAGGGCTTAGCCTCATGTAAGGATTGAGACAGAGCTTAGTCTTATGCAAAGAGGAGGCAACACTTAGCCTTATGCAAGTAGGGACGTAGGGCTTAGCCTCGTCCAAGGATCGAGACAGAGATTAGTCTCATGCAAAGAGAAAGAAATGCTTACCCTTATGCAAATAGGGAGGCAGGGCTTAGCCTCATGCAAGGATCGAGACAGAGCTTAGTCTCATGCAGAGAGGAGGCAGTGTTTAGCCTTATGCAAATAGGGAGGCAGGGCTTAGCC
The DNA here is from genome assembly GCF_001879085.1 of Nicotiana attenuata. NCBI lineage: Eukaryota > Viridiplantae > Streptophyta > Magnoliopsida > Solanales > Solanaceae > Nicotiana > Nicotiana attenuata. The sequence goes on from NW_017675320.1 coordinate 1,137, forward strand.
TCATGCGAGAATTGAGACAGGGCTTAATCTCATGCAAAGAGAAGGCAACGCTTAGCCTTATGCAAATATGGACGCAGGGCTTAGCCTCATGCAAGATTTGAGACAGGGCTTATTCTCATGCAGAGCGACGACAATGCTTAGCCTTATGCGAATATGGAGGCAGGGCTTAGCCTCATGCAGGAAAAAGGCAATGCTTAGCCTTATGCAGGCAGGTAGGCAAGGCTTAGCCTCATGCAAAGAGAAGGCAATGCTTAGCCTTATTCAAATATGGAGGCAGGGCTTAGCCTCATGCAAGATTTGAGACAGGGCTTAGTCTCATGTAGAGAGAAGGCAATACTTAGCCTTATGCAAACATGGAGGCAGGGCTTAGCCTCATGCAGGAAGAAGGCAATGCTTAGCCTTATGCAGGTAGGGAGGCATGGCTTAGCCTCATGGAAAGAGAAGGCAATGCTTAGCCTTATGCAAATATGGAGACAGGGCTTAGCCTCATGCAAGATTTGAGACAGGGCTTAGTCTCGTGCAATGGACAAATAGCAAATAGGAGCATAATATTTCTTAGCTGGAGATATATTTGCGCTTGGCGGCCTGGTTGTTATGAAGGTAATCATTTTAAGGCGCACGTACTTGTGGTTATTCCTTATCCCTGCATTCAAAGAAAAATCGTGAGTTTTGTAGGGGAGGTTTGTTCGTGCCTTTGTCTGCTTGTTTTGCTTTGCTTTGCTCTGGAGATCCTGTTTGTGTTATCCTAGGTAACACCTGGCTACCATTGAAATAAAGTTTTCAAAAGATATGCACTTATTTGATGAAATAGAGTTATTTTAGAAAATATAGTGGTATATAATATCAAGTAAATTAGATGAACTAATGACTGCGACAGTTTTAGAGACATTGCGGCTTCTTTGCGTTAGAATTTTGAGGGTCCTCCTCAAAATTCTGCCGTAGTTTAATAAGTGATCCTTCGACCATGATGCATGTAACGAAGTTTGTTGGATCTGTTCCGGATTTTTGAGAATCCTTCTCAAAATTCTGCCCCAGTTACTTTACCGATTTCTGACTATCTTACACATGATGACGTCGGCTGGACTTGCTCCGGAATTTTGAGGGTCCTCCTCAAAATTTTGCCCAGTTTCTGGTTCTGGGAAAATGAGGATTTTATTAAGATGTGACCGAACCCACATGGCTGCCTACGTATCCCCTCTTAAACGGGAATCAGGTCAAGCGTAGTTCAGTTATATCAGATAAAGAAATTTAAACAAATCTAAACGTTGTATCTCTTGACTGCGTCCGAATTGATAGGCTTTGGCCAAACTTCTCCGTCCATTTCTGCAAGTATGAGTGCTCCTCCTGTTAGTACCCTGTCAACCATGTAGGGCCCTTTCCAATTGGGTGAAAACTTTCCTTTGGCTTCATCTTGATGTGGGAAGATTCGCTTCAGTACCAGCTACCCCGGTGTGAATTGTCTTGGTCTGACCTTTTTGTTGAAAGCTCTGGACATTATATTCTGATAAAGCTGACCATGACACACTGAATTCATCCTTTTTCCATCTATGAGGGCGAATTTCTTATAGCGGCTCCTTATCCATTCTGCATCACCGAGTTCGGCTTCTTGTATGATCCTTAAAGAAGGAATTTCTACCTCGGCGGGAATGACAGCTTCGGTACCGTAAACCAACAAATAGGGAGTTGCCCCAGTTGATGTGCGGACTGTTGTATAGTATCCCAATAAGGCGAATGGTAACTTCTCGTGCCATTGCTTGTGATTTTCTACCATTTTTCTTAGTATCTTCTTGATGTTCTTGTTGGCAACTTCCACAGCTCCGTTCATTTGAGGCCTGTATGCTGTGGAATTTTTGTGCTTGATTTTGAAAGATTCACACATGGCTTTCATCAGATCACAGTTGAGATTGGCGGCATTATCAGTGATGATGGATTCGGGAACCCCGAACCGACAAACAATACGATCCCTGACAAAATCTGCGACGACTTTCTTGGTTATAGCTTTGTAAGATGCAACCTCTACCCATTTTGTGAAGTAATCGATGGCCACTAAAATGAACCTATGCCCGTTTGAAGCAGTGGGCTCGATCGAACCGATGACTTCCATTCCCCAAGCGGCAAAAGGCCAAGGTGCACTTGTTGCATTGAGCTCATTTGGTGGTACCCTTATCATGTCTGCATGTATCTGGCACTGGTGGCATTTCTGGACATACCGGATGCAATCTGTTTCCATAGACATCCAAAAATATCCAGCTCTGAGTGCTTTCTTGGCTAGAACAAAACTGTTCATATGTGGTCCGCAGGTTCCGACATCTATTTCCTCGATCAATTTGGAAGCTTCTTTGGCGTCAACACACCTTAATAATCCTAGATCAGGTTTTCTCCTATGTAAAATTCCTCCGCTTTGGAAGAAATGATTGGACAATCTACGCAGTGTACGTATCTGAGTATGGTTTGCCTGCTCTGGGTATTCTCCTTACGCCGAATATTCCTTGATGTCGTGGAACCATCGGTTTCCGTCCGTTTCTTCTTCAACGTGAGTGTCACACCTCCTTTTTTACTACACCCCTGGAAGGGTATGTATAAGGGAGTTTTTTCCAACTTAATGTGACAATCGAAACGGGATTATTTCATTTAAAAAACATCAGAGTCGCCACTTGGGATATTTATGGTGTCCCAAGTCACCGGTTTCAAATCCCGAATCGAGGAAATATTGACTCGGTATTACAGTCCGCGAACACAGAAATCCGGGTAAGGAATTCTGTTAACCCGGGAGAAGGTGTTAGGCATTCCCGGATTCTGTGGTTCTAGCACGGTCGCTCAACTGCTATAATTGGCCTATTATCTGATTTTAATGCATGTTTTAGCCTATGGTATATTTTAACTTTAACCGCTTTATTTAATTATTTTTGAGGAAAAATTGCAACGTCATTTAAAATACGTCTTGAACCACGTCACATAAATGCACCCGCGGCTCTCAACATATTTTATATAACATTGTTGAAGTTTGGATTTGGGTCACATAAATGCGCACCCGAGTTTAGGAAGGTAAATTATTAAGATAACGCGCCTAAAGCAACTACGCATTTGCAACTTTGCGAGGGCCACGGAAGATTTTGCTAAATGGCACACCTCGAATTCTAAGGATGAAAATTAATTAAGCGAGGGCCACTGGTTATCTAATTTTATTCGGTGGCACACCTCGAATTTACTACAAGGATCTACTAATTAAATGAGGCTAAAGGAATCATAGCTACTTTTAAACCAAGCTGAATTCAAATTGTGAAGCTAAAGGGCTAAGACTAAGTGAAGTCTACCCCAATTTCGTTTCAGAAACTTGGGCTTGGCCTGACGTGAAGCCCAATGGCCCAATAAAACCATCAGGCTGCAAGATTGTGAGCTCCACAACAAATCCCATTCGAGCCCAATCAGGAAGCCCAATTTTTATGAAGCACGCAAAAACCTGGATACCAAGGGGTTCGCGTGTCAAACTCGGACAACAGCAGAAAGCGATCCAATTTTAAAAATGTAGTGACAAAAGGATTTAAACATCAACCGATCCGTAAACTTGACATTGAACAACCACAAAATTAAACTAACAATTACTAGACATTGAAGCACTAATTGGAATTAAACTGACAATTATTTCAAGCCATTTTCAAGTTTAAACACATTCATATACTAATCAATGAAACGCTATAAATTTTCAACCCCCGAACCACTAATTTGGAAAATCAAGCTTCCTTTTAACTATTCATACTTAAGTTGATTGACTGCATCCCAACCAAAACACATTCACATGCCATTCAAAGCATATCAAACAACATCATTTTGTCCTTAACCTATTTAAAAGCATTTCAAACATGAAACTATTATCATGCATGACTATCTATTTCATCTAAGGCTGAATCAAATTTAAAACACATTTGGCTTGACAACATTCCAACAATCCCAAATCAAATACAACTATAAGAATTTCACTATTCAAACTGAAACCAGCTAGAATACACAATGATTCATGTGATCAAAGGCACAAACAATGGAAGAGTGTAAACGAAACTCAAATAAGTCTACTGCCATGCTTTAAACTCTCATTTCCATCTCCAAACTGAAACTTACATTAGGTGAAGTTCAGAAAATGTACCTGGAATTCAAAAAAAATCGGAAAATGAGGGATCAGAAGCAAACAGTAGTAGCTAGCCCAGATTCGACAAGTCAAAACAGTGAAATCAGCTCAAGAAATTCAATGGAACAGTAAACCCACAACAAAGCTTGAACCAAAACTTTTCAAAACACAACTTCAATCCATTTCAACCCCAGGATGAGAAACTATGATTTTCAGAAGTTTTTGTTCACCAAATGAAATAAGAAGACTCAAAAAATGAGCAGAGTTTGAGCAGTTTTCTAGACAAAGAATGTGAGGAATTCAGAATTCTCAAGAAATCCCACCCGTTTTAGTTTTCTAAATTTTTTTTATCTCTCTCCCATCTCCCATTTCTCTCAGCAAATGATGTTTTTATAGAAGGGTGTTAGGGCAGCAATGCAGGGTTCAGAATTTGCTTGTTAATCCTCTCTCAATTCTCATTTTTGCTATTGTGTCCCTATTTTAAAATCAGAAATTCAAAACTAACCCCAACCCCAGCTTCCTAGAAGCTTCCCTAGGTAGTTATTCAGAGATTCCCCGAGCTAATTTCCTAGACTACCCTTCAAAACCCCAGCAAATTACCCTCCCAGCTAAACTAATGTAGAGATGGGTCAAGTTGACCCAACCAAATTTAGTATGGGTCTGCAAACCCAAGTTGAATTCTCTCTTGGGCTTCTGATTTTTCAAATCCTAATCCTCATTAATCCGAGATTCCTAATTTAAAAGACTGACAAAAATTTCCCTAAAAGAAGAAGCTCGGAAACCCTTTTTTCTTTTTTTAAGATGCAATCAAACAAAGACAAAGATGAATGAGCTAATTAACAAGAAGTTGACTAAAGACCTAATTAACTAGGTGATTTAATGAACTAGAAACTTAGCCATGCTTAACAAACCAAAGAAGTCACATAAACGGATTTCACAAAGAAGAAGAAGGAAAGAAGAAAAGGAAAACCAAACAATGAACAGGAGCACAAATTTGAACTCAGAAGGTGAATCAAATTTTCAGCCAGACTATTTATATTAAAACTAGGTTAAATAAAGGGAAAGAGGAGGATGACAGAAAGAAAACACAAAAGGGGAGAGGGACTTACCAAATCGAACCTCGAAACCAAACGGAGACAAAGAACTCAACCAAACTTATGTCGATCCCTTGTTCTTTGTCAAGAACAACTGAGCGACATCAGTTTCGTCGAGTCCAAACCTCAAAGCTTGAAAGAATAGCACTCCATGATCGTGCATATTACCTGGCTCAACGAAAAACGACTTTGAACTTTTGGGAGTCGAACTCGGATTCATGATTCGAAGAATTCGAAGTTGATTCGAGGGTAAAGGGTTGGATATTTGGGATGGGGTGATGGAGAGGGTTCCAGGGTGTTATTTTGGTGGCGTTAGGAGGTGGCGCTACCAGCTGAGAACACAGGAAATTAGGGTAGCTATTAGGGTTTCGTGGGATTCTCTGAGGGTGAATAGGTGAGAGAGACGAGATGGGGGGGGGGGGGGTTTGAGGGGGGCCTTTGTTTCGTATATATATATATGGGTAGGGTGAGGAGTTCCAGTCCGTTGGATTGAACAACATCGACGGCCCAGATCTGTCGAGCCTTAAAACGGGGTCATTTGGTTTTAGTGGGGAAAAGGACCGGGTTAAGGGTGGGTTTGGTCGGGTACTGGGCGGGTATTTGGGGCCAAAGGATTTGGGCTGAGGGGATTTAAGATTATGAAAGCCCAAAATTGACTTCTCATTCTTTGTTTTCTCTTTTTTTTTTTACTTTTCATTTTTCCTAATTTCTTTCAAATTAAAAATAAAACCTAAATTAGTTCCTAATCAAATTATCCTAACAAATTAAATTAACTAACTCTAGATAATACTTACTACAAATAATTAAAAGCCAAATTAAAGTAAAAACTACCAAAATTAAAAATTAAAAAGTGCAAAATAAACTATTTTTTGTGACTTTTTCCATTTTTATAAAACAACTAATTTGTTAATTAATCCTAAAATGTAAAATTAAATCCTAAATGCAAATGCAACATATTTTTGTATTTTTCATTAATTAAACAAAGTTAACATGCGCAGACAAATTCAAACAATTAACGAAAATGCTACAAAAATCTACAAAATTGCAGATAATGGAAAAAATTATTTTGTTTTGAATTTGTGGGAGTAATTCATATAGGGCAAATATCATGTGCTCACAGTGAGCGCAATATGCTGGCTGACTATGGATCCTTACTGGAATGGGATTGATGAAATTCTTATCTGGATGCTGTATCATGGACGACAAAGTAGCCAGTGCGTCTGCGAACTCGTTCTGGATTCTTGGAACATGTTTGAATTCTATCTTCGTGAACCTCTTCATCAGTTCTTGCACATGATACGGGTATGGTAGTATGTTGGTCTTTTTCGTAGCCCATTCTCCTTGAACTTGATGTATCAGAAGATCCGAACCACCAATGACGAGCAACTCTTCTATATTCATGTCGATGGCCAAATTGAGCACCATGATGCAAGCCTCATATTCCGCCATGTTGTTGGTGCATGGAAACCTAAGTTTTGCGGATACCGAATAATGTTGACCTGTCTCTAACACCAAGACCGCTCCAATACCCACTCCTTTGAAGTTTGCAGCTCCATCAAAAAATATTCTCCAACTGTCGTAGGCTTCATCAATGTCCTCTCAATGACAATTCTTCGTTAGGAAAATACATCTTTAGTTGTTCTTATTCTCCTCCTACAGGATTTTCAGCAAGATGGTATGCCAATGCTTGTCCTTTGACTGCCTTCTGAGTTGCATAGATGATATCGAACTCACTCAGCAATATTTGCCACTTGGCCAACTTCCCGGTAGGCATAGACTTCTGAAAGATTTACTTTAGAGGATCCATCCTTGATATGAGGTATGTGGTATAGGCACAGAAGTAATGCCTCAACTTCAGAGTTGTCCATGTCAAAGCACAGCAAGTGCGTTCTAGCAGAATGTACCGTGCTTAATAAGGTGTGAAATTTTTACTCAAGTAATATATGGCTTGCTCCTTTATTCCTGTCTCTTCATGTTGTCCCAAAACACAACCGAAAGCCCCATCTAGTACGGACAAATAGAGTAGCAAAGGTATCCAGGTTCCGGCGGGGCTAGGACTGGTGGCATGGACAGGTATTCTTTAACTCTGCCAAAAGGCTTTTTACAATCTTCAGTCCAACTGGTCGCAGTATCCTTCTTCAGCATTTTGAAAATTGGTTCACATATTACTATGGATTGTGCTATGAAGCGACTGATGTAATTGAGACGTCCCAGGAAACTCATCACGTCCTTCTTGTTCTTTGGTGGTGGAAATTCTTGGATAGCTTTAACCTTTGACGGGTCCAACTCGATTCCTCGGCGGCTGACGATGAATTCCAATAATTTTCCAGCAAGAACCACGAATGCACATTTTGCGGTGTTCAGTTTTAAATTGTACTGTCATACCCGGTCAAAGAACTACCTCAAGTCTGCTATGTGATCTGGGGCTTTCTTGGATTTGATGATGACATCATCAATATATACCTCTATTTCCTTGTGTATCATATCGTGGAAGATGGTCGTCATGGCCCTCATATAGGTGGCCCAGCATTCTTTAGACCGAATGGCATCATTTTGTAGCAGTACACCTCCCATGGTGTAATGAAAGTTGTTTTCTCTACGTCTTCTTCGTCCATCCAAATCTGATGATAACCCGCGAAGCAATCTACAAAGGATTGGAGTTCATGCTTGGCGCAATTGTCAATCAGAATGTGTATATTTGGCAGTGGGAAATCGTCCTTGAGACTTGCTCTGTTTAAATCCCGTTAGTCAACACACACCCTGACTTTCCCATCTTTCTTCGGAACCGGTACAATGTTGGCTAACCAGGTTGGGTACTCAACTACCCTGAGGACTTTGGCTTTGATCTGCTTAGTGACTTCCTCCTTGATTTTTAAGCTCATGTCTGGTTTGAACTTTCTGAGTTTCTGCTTCACCGGCAGATACATTAGATTGGTAGGCTGAGCCACTATGGATGTGCTCAGGCCGGTCATGTCATCATATGACCACGCAAAAATATCCTCATATTCTTTCAAGAAACGAGTGTATTCTTCCTTCTCTGACGGTGACAGGTGAATACTTATCCGAGTTTCTTTGATGGTTTCAGAATCTTCCAAATTGACTGTCTCTGTTTCGTCCAGGTTGGACTTAGGCTTATGCTCAAAATTCTCAACTTCTCTGATAACTTCCTCAGGTATCTCATCTTCTTCTTTCAAGTCACTATCCTTATGTTGTGTTGTCTCATTACATGCCATAGTCGTTGGTTCATCAAGGTAAGAAATAGTAATGCTGTAGAAAAAATATGAAAGATAATTATAATAGAACATCAAATTATTTGATAAATGCTGAAACGTTAAACGAAATATAACCTAGATGACTTCAAAACAATGTTTTCCAAAACAAAATACTAAAAGAAAGGTGTTTTCAAAACTAAATGCTCAAAAGACTTGTTTTTTTGAATAACGTTAGTAGCCATGCTACCCCAGGACTCGTCTGGCCCTTGATGGTGTGGCGGTCCAGTTCCTGAGAAATGCTCCACTCTCCACCGTCTGAATGGTAAGGCCTTCTTCCTCCTCTTCCTCCTCAACTATCGCATTGCAATCCATATCCTCGTCTTCTAGAAACAGGTTCCTTAGCCCAGCCAAAGCTTCCTCTTCTTCAGATCCCCATACTGTATCGGTCTGATGAAAGGTCTGACTCAAATGCGACAGTGGCTGCTCAAGAGGGTAATAGGGACCACGGCATGGGGTCGACCAATCATCATATTCTTTCCATGTATACTGATATCCGAGCCAAAAAGTTGTGCCATGACATTTCGACTGTACCGGTTTGGTAATGCCCTGGAGTTTCTTCCCAAGCCCTTTGCCGGGTTCATACCCTGACCATGCCAGTATTCTTTCTATTTTGCTACTCCACCATTTATCTTTCTCAATTGCATTGACACACTCGATGCGGTGATAAGTTTCTCCACCCAGCTTTCTTTTAGTCTCGACAACCGGGACAGTTTGACTGGTGTAAATGTGATTACTTCCATCTCGGTGAATGATTACCTCCTGATGGTTCCATTCGAACTTCACGGCCTGGTGTAGCATAGAAGCCACAGCTCCAGCGGCATGTATCCAAGGTCGTCCCTGTAAAAGATTGTACGTAGCAGATATGTCTAATACGTGAAACTCAACATCAAACGAATTCGGGCCCATCTGCAAAAAAAGGTTAATTTCCCCGATTGTGGCCCTTTGAGACCCATCAAATGCCTTCACATTCATACCCCCTGCTCGTATCTCATGGAAATCTTTACCCAACCTTTTCAGAGTAGTCAATGGATAAATGTTGAGGCTAGAACCCCCATCTTTAAGACTCTGGCAATGAATTTGTCCTCAAACTGTACTGTGATGTGCAGTGCCCTGTTGTGACTTAATCCTTCAGGCGGTAGTTCATTTTCATGAAAGGTGATCTTGTGGCTTTCCAGTACTTGCCCTACCATGTTGGCCATCTCTCTACTGGTGATGTTGTTAGGCACATAAGCTTCATTCAACACCTTCATCAGAGCATTCCTATGCGCCTCAGAATTTTGCAGCAGCGACAAGATGGACATCTGGGCGGGAATCTTGTTCAAATGATCAACGACAGAGTATTCTCTTACATGTACTTTCCTCCAGAGATCATCTGGACCAGTTTCAATGATGGGTTGTTTGGTAGCAGCGTCCTTGCTTGTTCCTCCCAAATTTCGGGTGTATAGATCCTTCCAGTTCTAGTCATCCCCTGTGCAGCACCAGATTCTTCCATCTTTGCTTTTCCTTTTCTCCTAGCTTCAGCAACGTGATCCCAGGGTATAGCGTTGGACTTGAAAGGTGGTGTGGATGCTACCGTCACAATGAAGGGTGTGGATACTTCTACTTCAAATGGAGTAGGTGTAGTCGCAAGTGCTGTTACTTCAATTTCAAACGGAACTGATGCGGCTACTTCATTTTCGACCGGTGGCTGTATCTGTACCACAATAGGAGTGAGTGTGATTACAGGTCATCACCTTCCCGAATAAGCCCAATCGACCCTTCAGGATCCCATTCTTCATCGGTTTCTATCACATTTACTCCTTCACCCCTATGATCTGGGAGGGGATTGTTGCGGACATTTGGTGCAGCTTCCTTTGCTTGTATGACTCTGGTATCAATCAAGGTTTGAATCTTGTCTTTCAGAGTGCGGCATTCATCAATAGTATGCCCTTTCATGCAGAACGGTACGCACATGTTTTATTCGGGTTGACCCATTGGGTGGAGTTTTCCATGGCGACAGCGGGAATGGGGGTGACATATCCGGCAGCCTTCAGTCTTTCATATAGCTGGTCAATGGGTTCAACAATAGGGGTGTATTGTCTGGACGGCCTGCGATCAACATTGGGTCTGGGTTTTTGATACTTTTGACGGGTTGGAGGTGAATGGTAATAGGCTGGTTGGGTGTTATATGCGTGATAAGCGGTAGCGGGTTAAGAATATCTGGGAGGTGAAGGTTGGTATGTGGGTGGTGGTGTTTGGTATGTGAGTGGAGACTTTGGACCTTGGGCCACCATCACTGCCCCCACTTCTTTCTTCTTTGATATACCCCCTGACTGTAATGCTTTGTTCGTAGCCTGCAATGCCTCAAAATTGGTTACCATCCCACTCCTAAACCCTTCTTCAATCCTTTCCCCGAGTTTGATGATGTCGGAGAACTTGTGATTTTCGATGACCATTAACCTTTCATAGTATTGTGGATCCTGGGCCCTGACGAAGAATTTGTTCATCTGCTCTTCCTCTAGTGCCGGCCTGACCTTTGCAGCTTCTGACCTCCATCGAGTAGCATACTCGCGGAATGTTTCTGTTGGTTTCTTCTTGAGGTTCTTGATGTTTTATACTTCAATACTACACAAGGGGGGGGGGGGGTGATTTGTGTGGTACCGAATTTTCGCTTAACTTGATTATAGAAGGACCTGGTTCTTCTACATGTTCGAACTACTACTGTTTGCGGAATAATGAGTAAAGAAAATAAAGAGCACAGAGATTTTTACGTGGAAAACACCTAGCTCAAAAAGTGAAAAAAACCGCGACCTACTACTTAGTAGGATTTTCCCAAACTTCCACTAAAATCACTGAGCCAAAAACTGCATTAACTCTAATCACGTTGTGGCACACAGCCTCAACTGTTGCGACAACTTCAAGTTAACTCTAACTTGAACACTCTAAGTACCTAATACAATTGCTTCTATAAAAGCTGAAAGGTACAATGTAAAATCACCTACTACAATTGAACTAGAATAAAAGATAGACACTTGGAACTGGTTCTTCTATCTTGTTCAAGTAGCTTCAGGATTACACGCTTGAATCACACATAAATTGCTTGCAAAATTGCCTTGCTATTTTGCTCTCACTTCACGTTTAACTTCTGCTTATGTGCATTACCTGTAAAAGAGAACAACACTGATATTTAATGGGTTAGTAATTAGAGATTGACCGGGATACAGACGCTACTCTTCTATGGTAGAAGAGTTCTAGTTGATCTCATACTCTAACACTATCCTCTTTCTAAACTGAGTTCTCTTCGTGTAAGGAGTCTTTCTCTCATTATCCAATATGCAACCTTTTCGATCAGATCAGGAGATATTACTTCTGATAAGTTAGATTTATCTCCTTCACGTGTGTCTCACATGTTTGGAGTTGATCATGACCGTGCTTCACCAGATGGACCTGGTCCATGTCTGAGTTCTTTTGTCAGCCTTCAAAACTACACCTTTACTTGGGCCAACAAATTCCCCCTTTTTGATGATGACAAACTCTGTGCTTTTTATTTACTTGAACCCTGTAAGAACTCAGCTTAACCATCAATACAAAGTTTAGAAAATTTACTTATCATCAAGGACCATGGTTGATCAGGTTATAAATATCACTTATTCAGAATATGTAAAGCACAATATCTCTTCCCCCTTTTGGCATCATCGAAAAGTTACATACACAAAGTGTGAGTCCCAGATTTTAATAAGTACTCATGGCCACCCGGGCAACTGCAAGTGCAATCATGGATTAATCATCAGTAATCAAGCAAACATATTTAAACTATCAAGGAAATATTAACATTTAATCAAGAGCAAAAACCGTAGATATCATTGATAGAAGATATGTTGCTATCACAATCCACAACCAGAAAGCAAAAATATTCAAAAACATGAGCAAAAATCCCTAATTCGGGTCACTGAAGGAACTAGACAGGTTCAGGAGATAAAGGCTAGAATTCCTAAGGCTTGGGGGAGCTAGAGGGTTGGTTTTGGGCTTGGAGAAGATTCAGCATATTGTGAAGAATTCCATCATTCTTCTCCTTTTCCTTGGTAAGCTCAGTTCTGAGAGCATCCCTCTCAGATTCCACCTCTGCCACACGAGCCTTTAGCCTAGCTATCTCAGCATCCTTCGTATCACTTTCCTGAACAAGAGCCCTGACTTTACTGTTGATAGGTGTCTTCTTGGATGAACCAGGTTCATTTGGGATGGCATTGACTAAGTAGTCACAAGCAAGCAGAGTGTTAATGCCAAAGTAATCCTTGCTTGTGGCCATTTCCCATATCTTCAGAGGCACATTGCACCTATCTAGAACTGTAGTCAGAATAAAGCCATAGGGTAGCATGAGCCTTGGAGCCATTGATAACCCTGTCCAGTAGCTTGATGATGAATGCAGGCCAGTTAATTTGGCTTCCACTTTCAAGGCACTCCATCAGAACTAAGTCCATATAATTTGATATATGCCCTCTCTCCTGCTTGCTTGGGCAGTAGGCACTTTTTGACAAACTCAAAAATGACTTTGTGATGTGGCTTCATTTCACTCTTGTGCACAAGCTTGGCCTCATTCACTTCTTCAACATCACAGAATCTTATGGTGACTGTAAGGGCAGACGAAAGGGAATCCAGACTTGGCCATCTCTATCCGGTGTAATCATCATATCCGTCAGCAGGGATGTCAAGAATCTCTCCCATTTTTTCAACATCAAATGTCACTTGAACTCCTTTGACTTTGCTTGTAACTCGGCCATCTTTGACTTCAGCATTTTCCATGAATTCAATAATTTCATTTCTGGCCAATCTCCCATCCATCTGAAGGACCATGTCCTTCCAGCCCTGAGCAGCTAAGGTGTCAACCAAACGAATCATACCTGGTTCCACCAAATCTTTCAGCAATCTACCCTTCAAAATTTTCCTTTTGCCAAACTTGGCAAGCTTGTCTTGTTCACCATCAGACTCGTTTTCTTCTTCACCACTCCATTCCTCATCTTCAGAAACTCTAACTTGTTTACTTTTTACTGCAGACCTTGTCCTCTTGGCCAATGAAGGTTCAGCAGCCTCAGACACAGAGAAAGACTTCTTGGAAGAAGTCTTGGTCTTTTTGGGCTTGGGGGTCTGAACCTCCACTGTTGTAACTTTCTCCTGATGGACCTGTTCCATCTCCTCAACATCAACAGTTTCTAAAGATTCTGCAACCTTACCTTTTCCTTTATCCATCCTTTTCTTCTTACTTTCAGCCAAAGCTTGTTGTAGTTCTCTCTCACTCTGTTTCACCCTGCTTCTTGTTGCTCTTCCCTTTGGCAAGGAAGTTTCAGTAGTTGTTGGGGAGGAAGCCTTTCGTTTCTTGGAAGGTTTAGCAGCACTGGAGGGTTTTGGTGTGGGTGTTCTCCTTTTCTTTGGATCGTAACTTGCACCTACCTTTTTCAGAAGGTCTGCTAGGGTTTTTTCAATTGATGAACCAGGTTCATCTCCCTGTGAGCTTAGATTAACTAGCCCCTCAGCAGCCTCCCCTGAACCGCTTCCCCCTGACTTCTTGCCACTTTCTTCAATATTTTCTTGTGTAACCCCACAAATAGCAGGTACAGATACTCCAGCAGTGGGTGAATGATCAACCACTCCTTTCCCTTTTCCCCTCACAGTACCACATTCACCCTCTCTCTCTTTTTCTTTTTCAGATTTCTTTTTACCTCCACTCCTTCCTAACCCAGGTAGTTCCACATCCCTTATAGGTCCAACCAACACAAACCTATTTTCTAAATTTTCAGCCAAAGAAGAACTTACCTTAGAAGGGGATTTCTAAGCCTTATCAGTGTCAGAAGACCTAGGTCCTTCCCCCTCACTAGCGGATTTGAAAGAATCAGACTCAGAGCTAGAATCAGAATCTTGGACCTGGCTTGCCTTTAATTTCTCATTCAATTTCTTTGAAAGAGCACCAGAAGCCACAATTTTTCGTGCAAGCATTTTTACTCTCCTACGCCTGGGTTGGGGAGTTGTGCTAGGTGGAGGAGGGGTAGATGAATCAGATGGAGTAGGCTGCGGAGGGGTTCCAGGGTTGTCTTGTGGGTTAGACATTGTAGCTTATTGCTGGAGAGAATTGGTGAGTTAAACCTTTGGAGAAGAAAGCAATTGAGTGTGAAGAGAATTTTTGACGGTTTTGAATTATGAGAATGGCAGGAAGTACTAATGAGTATTAAAAGAGGACTCATTTAATGGATAACGGTAGCTTTAGCAGTCAATTAGAGGTCTAATCAACCTGAAATTGCAGGTTGAACGAGCGGTTAAGCTTCCCTAGATATAAGGCAATTTTTGTGGTTAGCATTCTAATGAGGACGGAACTGGTTCAAAAACAAACGGATAAATTTTCTAAGGAGTTAAACAATTGTAGGACTTCTGCTCATGATTTATATATTTATATTTCTAATTGTGTAGAGTATAGAAAACATACCTTAGCATTCAGATGAACCAATACTGATGAACCAGGTTCTTCATTTAGAATTCTCTTGACCATGCCTCAATTTACCACAATAGAGAAAACTTTGTAAGAGATCAGTGAGTCATATTAACACATGTCACAGGAGTATACTTTTTACATTATGAAGCTGAGTAAAAATTAATCTAGATATTTACACATGTTCAGATTTCCTAGCCAAAAAAAATAATTTTTTTTTCAATCAAATTATTTTTTCATTGTGCATTCTGAGCTGGTCCCATTAGGTGATCTTAATTATCCCTAATTCAAACCTGTTCCTTTCAAAGCTTTCTCTACTCAATGCTTTAGTAAAGATGTCAGCAATTTCGTTATCAGTAGCACAGAATTCTATGGTAATCAATCCTTTCTCATAGTTATCTCTTAAGAAGTGATGTCTAACATCTATATGCTTAGTCCTCTTATGATGAACAGGGTTCTTTGTCATACTTATAGCACTAGTGTTATCACAGAAGATAGGAATGCAACCAACTTCAATGCCAAAATCTATCAGCTGCTGTTTTATCCACAGTAGTTAAGCACAACAAGAGGCAGCATCAACATATTCAGCCTCAGCAGTGGATAAGGCCACTGAATTCTGCTTTTTAGTGGCCCATGATACAAGACATGAACCAAGAAAATGAGCCATACCTGAGGTGCTCTTCCTATCAACAAGGAAACCTGCATCGTCAGCATCAGCATATCCTACTAGATTGAAATTACCACCTTTAGGGTACCAAAGACAAAGATCAGTAGTGCCTTTCAAATATATCAGTATCCTCTTGACAGCAGTCAAGTGAGACTCCTTCGGATTTGCCTGAAAACGAGCACAAAGCCCTACACTGAAAACTATGTCAGGTCTGCTAGCAGTAAGATACAAAAGTGAACCAATCATAACCCTATACAACTTCTGATCAACAGATGAACCAGGTTCATCAATGTCTAATTTAGTAGCTATTGCAATGGGTGTGTCTATTTCTTTTGATTCATCCATTTTAAACTTTTTAATCAACTCTTTTGCATATTTCTGCTGATGGATCATGGTTCCATTTGGGTTTTGTTTGATCTGTAAGCCTAAGAAAAAGTTAAGCTCACCCATCATACACATTTCAAACTCACTCCCCATTAATTTGGCAAAATCCTTACTCAGTTTGTCAGTGGTTGCCCCAAAAATTATGTCATCAACATATATTTGGACCACAAGAAGATCCTTACCTTTTCCCCTTAGGAATAGAGTACTGTCAATTTTACCTCTTTTGTAGCCATGTTCAAGCAGGAATTTGGACAGTCGTTCATACCATGCTCTAGGAGCCTGTTTGAGTCCATAGAGAGCCTTGTCTAATTTTTACACATGTTCCGGACACTCCTTGCTCTCAAATCTTGGAGGTTGTTTGACAAACACTTCTTCTTTTAGGTAGCCATTCAGGAAGGCACTTTTGACATCCATCTGATGAAGAATGAATTCCATGTGTGCTGCAAAGGCTATGATGAGTCTTATTGCCTCGAGTCTTGCAATTGGAGCAAAGGTCTCATCATAATTTATACCCTCCTCTTGGCTATAACCTTGGACCACTAGTCTTGCCTTGTTCCTTGTAACCGTTCCATCTTCATCAAGCTTGTTTCTAAAGACCCATTTAGTGCCAATTACTGATCTGTCCTTGGGTCTTGGAACTAGATGCCAAACTTGACTTCTCTCAAACTGATTGAGTTCATCGTGCATTGCATTTACCCAATCAGCATCCTACAAAGCCTCAGCAACATTTTTAGGTTCAATAAGAGATAAGAAAGCATCAAAAGCACACAGGTTCTTTAATTGTGATCTAGTTTTAACTCCAGATGTTGGATCAGTGATTATGTTCTCAATGGGATGAGAACTTTGATACTTGTGAGGTTTCAGAACCAACTGATTTCTGCTTGAGGTTTCTCCCATGTTCTATTACTGAGGAACAGGGTCATGAACAGGTTCCTTTAGGGGATTGGTTTCAGTTACTCTTTGTTCAGTTCCCCTTGTCAGGTTGCCCTGGATGGAAGAACCTCTTCCATCACCTGTTCCTTCTTTTGGTGAAACTTTAGCTTGAGCTGAGACTTCACTCAATTCTTTTACCAGCCCAATAGCTTCATCTTCATGTTCCTGTCTCTCAGAAAGAATGTTAGTTTCATCAAAAACCACATGTACACTTTCTTCTACACACAAAGTTCTTTTGTTGTACACTTTATAAGCTTTTCTATGTGAAGAATATCCCAAGAATACTTCCTCATCACTTTTTGGATCAAACTTACCTAGGGAGTCCTTTCCATTATTATGCACAAAGCACTTGCATCCAAATGCCCTAAGATGGGATATATTTGGTTTTCTCCCTTTAAGTAACTCATAGGGAGTCTTCTCTACAAGAGGTCTAGTCATGCATCTATTAATGATGTAACATGCAGTATTTACAGCCTCTGCCCAGAAGCTATGGGGCAGTTTACTAGAAAGAAGAATAGTCCTAGCCATATCTTCAAGAGTCCTATTCTTTCTTTCAACTACTCCATTTTGTTGACGAGTCCTAGGGGCAGAAAAATTATGATATATACCATGCTCATCACAATATTCAGCAAACTTAGCATTTTCAAATTTAGTTCCATGATCAGACCTGATTGATGCAAGTTGATTCCCTAGTTGATTCTGAGTTTTTCTAACAAAGGCAGTAAACATGTCAAATGCTTCATCCTTAGATGTTAAAAACAGTACCCAGGTAAACCTAGAATAATCATCAACAAGTACCATCACATATTTCTTACCACCTCTGCTCAATGTTCTCAATTGACCACAGAGATCCACATGAACCAGTTCCATCGTCCTGGTTGTGCTTACCATTTTCTTGCTTTTAAAAGATGATCTTACCTGCTTCCTCCTTGCACAAGCCTCACAAACTTTGTCTTCCTTGAACTTGATGTTAGGTAATCCTATCACCAGGTCCGTGGAGACTAATTTGTTGAGCTGATTCAGACTTGCATGACCAGGTCTTTTGTGCCACAGGAGGGGATCATTGTCCAACACAATCAAGCAAGTGAGTTCATTTTCGGAAAGAGTAGACAAATCTACAATGTAAATATTGTTAACTCTTTTTCCCTTCAAAATAATCTTGTCAGTGGTAAGATTAATCACAAAACATTTGGTAGAGGTAAATGCTACAAGGTTACCTCTGTCACATAGTTGTGATACACTGATTAGGCTATATTTCAAGCCATCTATCAAGTAGACATTCTCAATGGAATGTGAGTCTGTCTTACCTACCTTTCCAACCCCAATAATCTCACCTTTCTTCCCATTTCCAAAGGAGACATTACCTCATTTTAAGTGCTCAAGTGAAAGGAATTGGTTCTTGCTTCCAGTCATATGTTTTGAGCAGCCACTATCCATGTACCATATTTGGCTACTTCCCTTCACTTGGACCTGCAAAAAGAAGTTAGGGGTTAGTCTTTGGAACCCAAACTAGTTTGGGTCCCTTTCTATAGGCAAAGGGGTAAATTAAATTCCTTTTGGCCCATCCAGGCAGCCTATTTTTCTCTTGAACAAAGGTTTTGTTCTTTTGACTGGCCTTTTCTTTTGCATTACATTCACTTTTGTAATGACCAGTCTTGCCACAGTGTGTGCAGATTTTGTTTTCAGGAAGAGTGATGTACTTGCTTTTGGGATCCCACTTAGGTGCTTGGGTCCCATAGCCAAGTCCTCTCTTGTTGCTACTGTGGTGTTCTTGTAGCCAGGATAGTGCATAAGAAGCTTTATTCCATTTTCAAGTTTTGTCTAGTTCATGCTTTACCTTCCCTAGGTCTTCTTTTAAGACTCTTATTTTTTCATCTTTCTTGTACAACTCATCCTTCATTTTTCCTAGATTTTCTTCCAAGGTGATATGTGTGTGATCATCTTTCTTCTTACCTGTTCCTAATTTTTGGTTTAAATTTTCAGACCTAAGTTCTAAGACACCGGTGTCTAGTTCAAGAACCTGGTTCTTCAACTCAGCATTTTTACTGTCACTCTCATTAGCCCTAGATTCTAGATTTTTGCACTTGGCTTTTAAGATCACACACTCCCTAGACCGATGTTCCTTCTCATTGTTTATTACCTCAGACTCATCGATGAAGTCTAGCAATAATTCAGATAACCTTTCTTTAGACAAAAATTTAATCTTGTCTTTGAGATGAATCACACTTACCTCTTGTTCATCATCTGATTCTCTGATGGCCATAAATGCTTGTTCATCTCCAGCTTCATCTTCTGAATCCTCATATGATGTTTCCCCCCAAGCAGCAACCATAGCCTTTATTGATCCTTTGTTCCTTTTGGGTTGAACCTGTTCCTTCTTTCTGTTCCTTCGTTCAGCCCTTTCCTTCTTCCATTCAATTTCCCACCGAGGACAATTCTTGATCATGTGGTCAGTCTTGGCACATTTGTTACAGCCCTCGTTGGTCTGTTTCTCAGGAGCCCTTGGTTTGTTGAAGGTTGTACCTCTTGAAGAACCTTTTCCTCTCATCAGGTACTTTTTGAAATCCCTTGTGATCATGGCCATTTCATCATCCTCTAGATTTGCACCTTCAGTTATTCTGAGAGCCAAACTCCTTTCCTTCTTGGGTGCATCCATTTTCATGGTTTGCCTTCTAAGTTCATAGGCAGTGAGATTTCCAATCAGTTCATCCAACTTGAGAGTAGCAGTGTTCTTTTATTCCTGAATAGCAGTGATTTTGCTTTCCCAAGTTACTGGTAAGACCCTTGTCAAGATTTTCTCAACCTTGTCTTCTTCAAGGATAATTCTCCCAAGAGATTTAAGTTTATTTGTTAGTGTTGTGAACCTTGTGTACATCCTGGATAGTTTCTCCTTCCTTCATAGTGAAATTCTCATATTGATAAGTGTTCCTCTTGATCTCTTTACTTGAGGAGTTCCTTCATGAGCCACTTGTAAAGTGTCCCATATCCCCTTAGCAGTGGTACAGCTTTGAATCCTGCTGTACTCATCTGGACCTAGTCCATACACAAGCCATTTCTTTGCCTTGGCATTCTTTTCCCATTTCTTCAAATCTTCAGCAGTGCAGTCAGCTCTTGTCTTTGGTACGTCCACTCCTTCAGCATTTTTCTTTGTAGTAGCCAGGGGACCATCCGTGACTATGTCCCGGAGTTCATAGTCTTCTCCTATGATGTGGTCTCTCATCCTGTTCTTCCACCAAGAATAGTACTGACCATTAAAGAGTGGGGCCTAGCAGTGGATTGCCCTTCCTAGTTTCCAGGTGGTGCACTCATCTTGATCTTTTCCTATGGTGTTAACCTCTTCAAGGATAACCCGCTCTGATGCCAATTGATATTTTATACTTCAATACCACACAAGAGGGGGGTGATTTGTGTGGTACCCAATTTTCGCTTAACTTGGTTATAGAAGGACCTGGTTCTTCTATATGTTCCAACTACTACTGTTTGCGGAATAATGAGTAAAGAAAATAAATAACACAGAGATTTTTACGTGGAAAACACCTGGCTCAAAAGACCACGACCTACTACTCGGTAGGATTTTCCCAAACTTCCACTAAAATCACTGAGCCAAAAACTGCATTTACAAAAACTCCTTGTAAACATAGGATTAACTCTAATCCCGTTGTGGCACACAGCCTCAACTATTGCGACAACTTCAAGTTAACTCTAACTTGAACACTCTAAGTACCTATACAATTGCTTCTATAGAAGCAGAAAGGTACAATGTAAAATCGCCTACTACAATTGAACTAGAATAAAAAATAGACACTTGGAACTGGTTCTTCTATCTTGTTCAAGTAGCTTCAGGATTACACGCTTGAATCACACATAAATTGCTTGCAAAATTGCCTTGCTATTTTGCTCTCAATTCACGTTTAACTTCTACTTATGTTCATTACTTGTAAATAAGATTAACACTGATATTTAATGGGTTAGTAATAAGAGATTGACTGGGATACAGACACTACTCTTCTATGGTAGAAGAGTTCTAGTTGATCTCAGACTCTAACACTTTCCTTTTTCTAACTGAGTTCTCTTCGTCTAAAGAGTCTCTCTCCTTATCCAATATGCAACCTTTTCAATTAGATCAGGAGATATTACTTCTGATAAGTTAGATTTATCTCCTTCAAGTGCGTCTCACATGATTGGGTTGATCATGACCGTTCTTCACCAGATGGACCTGGTCCATGTTTGAGTTCTTTTGTCAGCCTTTAAAACTACAGCTTTACTTGGGCCAACAGTTCTGTATGTAGAAGATGTCTGGTGCATTCTCTATATTAAACCTGAATCGGTCAATGAAGTTCGATGCCATGCTTACCCAATTAACCCACTTCTTGGGATTCTGACTGATATACCAAGCTAGGGCATCTCGAGTGAGACTCCTCATGAATAGTTTCATGCGAATTCGTTCATCTTTCCCAACTCCCACGAGCTTATCACAGTATGTCCTCAAATGTACCTTCGGGTTACCTGTTCCGTCAAACATCTCAAACTTGTGAGGTTTTAACCTTCCGGTAGTTCCACGTCCGGCTGAATGCATAGATCCTCATAATTCAGACCCTCAATTCCTTTGCCTCTTTCAATACCCTGGACTCGGCTTGTGAGCTTCTTGAGCTCCTCCTCCATATTCTTAATGAGCAGGTCCTTCTCGGAGGATTCTGGTATGTATGAGATTGGTTGAGTGGAGTGGGGTAAGGTTTCCACGTATATAGGATTGTTTTGGTGGGTGCCGGGGGTTGGAGTGTAGTGGTGATCATTAGTTGAATTTCGGGGATCAGGGATAGGTTGTGGGGTACTCTGAGGAGTATGGTAAGTGGTTTGTGGGTATTGAGTAGGAAGATGTTGGTGTGGAGGAGGAGTGGGTATTGGTGGAGGATTAGGATTTTTGGGAGGTATTGCATATTGATGGGGTGCGAGATGGTTTTGTAGACGCTGGTTTGGTGTGTTTTGAGGAGGTGCTAGGTTTTGGGCATTTTGCTGGTTAAGATCTGGGACGTTTAGGGCGAGGGAGAGGTTTGCCAAGTTGCTGACCTGCTCAANTTCTCTCCTGCCTGGGCAGTAGGTACTTGTTGACAAACTCAAAAATGACTTTGTGTTGTGGCTTCATTTCACTTTTGTGCACAAACTTGGCTTCATTCACTTCTTCAACATCGCAAAATCTCCTAGTGATTTCAAGGGCAGAAGGAAGAGAATCCAGACTTGGCCATCTCTGTCTGGTGTAATCATCATATCCCTCAGCAGGGATGTCTAGAATTTCTCCCAGTTTCTCTGCATCAAATGTCACTTGAACTCCTTTGACTTTGCTAGTAACCCTGCCCTCTTTGACTTCAGCATTTGCCATGAATTCAATAATTTCATTTCTGGCCAATCTCCCATCCATCTGAAGGACCATGTCCTTCCAGCCCTGAGCAGCTAAGGTGTCAACCAAACGAACCATTCCTGGTTCCACCAAATCTTTCAGCAATCTACCCTTTAAAATTTTCCTTTTTCCAAACTTGGCAAGCTTGTCTTGTTCACCATCAGACTCGTTTTCTTCTTCACCACTCCATTCCTCATCTTCAGAAATTCGAACTTGTTTACTTTTCACTGCAGACCTTGTCCTCTTGGCTAATGAAGGTTCAGAAGCCTCAGATACAGAGGAAGACTTCTTGGAAGAAGTCCTTGGCTTTTTGGGCTTGGGGGTCTGAACCTCCACTGGTGTAGTTTCTTCCTGATGGACCAGTTCCATCTCCTCAACTTCAACAACTTCTGAGGACTCTGCAACCTTCCCTTTTCCTTTATTCATCCTTTTCTTTTTACTTTCAGCTAAGGCCTTTTGTAGATCAACCTCACTCTGTTTCACCCTGCTTCTTGTGGCTCTTCCCTATGGCAAAAGGGTTTCAGTAGGTGTTGGGGAGGAAGCCTTTCTTTTCTTGGAAGGTTTAGGAGCACTAGGGGCTTTTGGTGTGGATGTTCTCCTTTTCTTTGGATCGTAACTGGCACCTACCTTTTTCAAAAGGTCTGCTAGGGTCTCTTCAACTGATGAACCAGGTTCATCTTACTTTGAACTTAGATTAACTAACCCTTCGGTAGCTTCACCAGAACCACTTCTGCCTGAGTTCTTGCCACTTTCTTCAACATTTTCTTGTACCACCCCACAAATAGCAGGTACAGACAAATCAGCAGTGGGTGAATGATCAACCACTCCTTTCCCTTTTCCCCTCTCTTCACCACGGTCACCCTCTCTCTCTTTTTCTTTTCCAGATTTCTTTTTACCTCCACTTCTTCTTACCTCAGGTAATTCCACATCCCTGATAGGCCTAACCAGAATAAACCTAGTTTCTAAATTCTCAGTCAAAGAAGAACTTACCTTAGAATGGGATTCTTGAGCCTTCTCAGAGTGAGATGACCCAGGTCCTTCCCCCTCACTAGCAGACTTGTACGACTCAGAATCAGAGTTAGACTCAGAGTCTTGGACTTGGCTTGCCTTTAATTTCTCATTCAATTTCTTTGAAAGATCCCCAAAAGCTATTGTTTTTCGAGCACGCATTTTTACCTTTCTCAGCCTGGGTTTGGGAGTTGTGCTACGTGGAGGAGGGGTAGTTGAATCAGAGGGAGTAGGCTGTGGAGGAGTTCCAGGGTTGTCTTGTGGGTTAGTCATTATTGCTGATTTCTTGAGAGAATTGGTGAGTTAGAACTTTGGAGAGGAAAGCAATTGAAAGTGAAGAAGAGTTTTTGACGGTTTAGTATTATGAAGATGGCAGGAGATAATGATGCGTATTTAAAGAGAAATACACATTTAATGTATAACGGTAGCTTTAGCAGTGGTCAATTAGAGGTCTAATCAACCTGAAATTTTAGGTTTGAATGAATGGTTAGGCTTCCCACAATTTTAGGCAAATTTTGTGGTTTAGAGTTCTAATGCGGACGGAACTGGTTCAAAACCAACGGATAGAATTTTTTAAGGAGTTTGAACAATTGTAGGACTTCTGCTCATGATTTAAATATTTATATTTCTAATTGTGCGGAGTATAGAAAACATACCTTAGCATTCAGAAGAACCAACACTGATGAACCAGGTTCTTCATTTAGAATTCTCTTGACCATGCCTCAATTTACCATAAGAGAGAAAATTTTGTGAGAGATCAGTGAATCATATTAACACATGTCACAGGAGTATATTAATTATAGTATGAAGCTGAGTAAAAGTTAATCGAGATATTTACACAAGTTCAGATTTCCTAGCCAATTTTTTTTTCATTTTTCAATTTTTTTTTCATTGTGCACTCTGAGATGGTCCTATTAGGTGATTTTAATCATCCCTAATTCCAACCTGCTCCTTTCAAAGTTTTCTCTACTCAGTGCTTTAGTAATGATGTCAGCAATTTGTTTATCAGTAGCACAAAACTCTATGGTAATCAATCCTTTCTCATAGTTATCTCTTAAGAAGTGGTGTCTAACATCTATGTGCTTAGTCCTCTTATGATGAACAGGGTTCTTTGCCATGCTTATAGCACTAGTGTTATCGCAGGATATAGGAATGCAACCAACTTCAATGCCAAAATCTATCAGCTGCTGTTTGATCCATAGCAGTTGAGCACAACAAGAGGCAGCAACAACATATTCAGCCTCAGCAGTGGATAAGGCCACTGAATTCTGCTTTTTAGTGGCCCATGATACAAGACATGAACCAAGAAAATGAGCCATACCTGAGGTGCTCTTCCTATCCACAAGGAAACCTGCATAATCAGCATACCCTACTAGATTGAAATTACTATCTTTAGGGTACCAAAGACACAGATCAGTAGTGCCTTTCAAATATCTCCGTATCCTTTTGGCAGCAGTCAAGTGAGATTCCTTTGGATTAGCCTGAAAACGAGCACAAAGCCCTACACTGAAAACTATGTCAGGCTTGCTGGCAGTAAGATACAAAAGTGAACCAATCCTACCCCTATACAATTTCTGATCAACAGATGAAACAGGTTCATCTATGTCTAATTTAGTGGCAGTTGCAATAGGGGTGTCTATTTCCTTTGACTCATTCATTTTAAACTTTTTGATCAACTCTTTTGCATATTTCTACTGATGGATCATGGTTTCATTTGGGTTTTGTTTGATCTGTAAGCCTAAGAAAAAGTTAAGCTCACCCATTATACTCATTTCAAACTCACTCCCAATTAATTTGGCAAAATCTTTACTTAGATTGCCAGTGGTTGCACCAAAAATTATGTCATCAACATATATATGTACCACAAGAAGATCCTTACCTTTTTCCCTCAGGAATAGAGTACTGTCAATCTTACCTCTTTTGTAGCCATGTTCAAGCAGGAATTTGGACAATCATTCATACCATGCTCTAGGAGCCTGCTTGAGACCATAGAGAGCCTTTTCTAATTTGTACACATGTTCAGGACATTTCTTGCTCTCAAACCCTGGAGGTTGTTTAACAAACACTTCTTCTTTTAGATATCCATTCAGGAAGGCACTTTTGACATCCATCTGATGAAGAGTGAATTCCATGTGTGCTGCAATGGTTATGAGGAGTCTTATTGCCTCTAGTCTTGCAACTGGAGCAAAGGTCTCATCATAGTCTATACCCTCCTCTTGGCTATAACCCCGGACCACCAGTCTTGCCTTGTTCCTTGTAACTGTTCCATCTTCATCAAGCTTGTTTTTGAAGACCCATTTAGTGCCAATTACTGATCTGTCCTTGGGTCTTGGAACTAGGTGCCAAACTTGACTTCTCTCAAACTGATTGAGTATCTTGCGTTGCATTTACCCAATCTGCATCCTGCAAAGCCTCAACAACATTTTTAGGCTCAATGAGAGATAGGAAAGCATCAAAAGCACACAGATTCTTTAATTGTGATCTAGTTTTAACTCCAGAGGTTGGATTAGTGATTATGTTCTCAATGGGATGAGAACTTTGATACTTGTGAGGTTTCACAACCAACTGATTTCTGCTTGATGTTTCTCCCATGTTCTGTTGCTGAGGAACAGGATCATGAACAGGTTCCTTTAGGGGATTGGTTTCAGTTCCTCTTTGTTCAGTTCCCCCTGTCAGGTTGCCCTGGATGGAAGAACCTGTTCCATCACCTGTTCCTTCTTTTGGTGCAACTTTAGCTTAAGCTGAGACTTCACTCAAATCTTTTACCAGCCCAATAGCTTCATCTTCATATTCCTGTCTCTCAGAAAGAATGTTAGTTTCATCAAAAACTACATGTACACTTTCTTCTACACACAAAGTTCTTTATTGAACACTTTATAAGCCTTTCTATGTGAAGAATATCCCAAGAATATTCCCTCATCACTTCTGGGATCAAACTTACCTAGGGAGTCCTTTCCATTATTGTGCACAAATAACTTGCATCCAAATGCCCTAAGATGGGATATATTTGGTTTTCTCCCTTTAAGTAACTCATAGGGAGTCTTCTCTACAAGAGGTCTAGTCATGCATCTATTAATGATATAACATGAAGTATTTACAGCCTCTGCCCAGAAGCTATGGGGCAGTTTACTAGAAAGCATAGTCCTAGCCATATCTTCAAGAGTCCTATTCTTTCTTTCAACTACTCCATTTTGTTGAGGAGTCCTAGGGGCAGAAAAATTATGATATATACCATGCTCATCACAAAATTCAGCAAACATAGCATTTCCAAATTCAGTTCCATGATCAGACCTGATTTGTCACGACCCAAACCGAAGGGTCGCGACAGGCACCCGGTGCCTTACTCAACCGAGTACCAACGTAGCGTATCTTTCTTATCATACTATCATGGATAAATGAGCCAGAAAACCCGTCAATACTCAACATATGACGACCCGACATGATATACAAACTTATACATGTGACATACGGGCCTATAAGGCCGACGTGACCATTTGTAAACTCAAAACATAGGCCGACAAGGCCATACAAGTATCCATACACCTGACATCTGTCTACAAGCCTCTAAGAGTGCATAAAATCATAAAGGTTGGGACAGGGCCCCGCCATACCAATCAATACATATCCAAAGCGTGCTGACCAAATAGGCAACTCCGGAGCAAGTGTGGAGTGCGCCAACATCTTCGCTGAGCTGATAGCCTAATAGAAGGACTGTCAACCTATCAATCGGGACCTGCGGGCATGAAACGCAGCGTCCCCATGCAAAAGGGACGTCAGTACGAAAAAAGTACTGAGTATGTAAGGCAGGAAAGCATAAATAAGAACAGTAATGTAAAGAGAGATAGAGGAGATACAACCTGGAACATCTGAGTGCCTCTGGGGGCTACTGATATGAAATGCATAATACATATATATACATAAACTTTTAAAAATATTTGCCTCTGTGGGCATCATCATCATCATATCGTACCAGGCCTCAAAGAGGACTCGGTAAAAACGTACCCGGCCATCATAAGACTCGATAGAATCATACCCGGCCACGTGGAGCTCGATAAACCCAACTGATCAGTGGTTGCACAATAGGTGCCATACCCGGCCGACTATAGCGCGGCTCGGTAGAGTAAAATAGATACTATATATAATGCATGCTAGACTCATGGAATCACGTTCTAAACCTTTTGGAGCGACTTAAGAACATTATGGACATCTATACCCTCAATATGAACCTTAGTAGGATTCAAGGATCATACACAGTTGCTTAGAATAACTTTATAAGGAAAGAACAACATGGACAACCTTAGTTGCTAGGAATAGATCCGTTATGAAATAGCGTTCATTTTACTTTTAGATCATTCCAAAAGAAAGAATGAAGTGCCTTAACATACCTTAAACCCGTTGAGTCCTTAATCCCTTCCAAGCAACTCTTCAAACAAGTCAACTCAATCTATCATAGTATAAGGAGATTCAAAATCAGTGTTGAGCAAAGGCTAAGTCTATAACTTAAGCTAGTAGCTCGTTTACGTAAATTTGGGCAGCATCTCCCTTGTAACAAGGGCCTCCACCAATACCATTTACCAACAACAACAACCAGAGAAATCCATCAACATATAAATGTCGATAACAAGACACCATATAATAACAACAAGTCACAACTATTTCACGACGAGCGGCAAGCTCCAATTGGAATCCGTATAACCCATATACCCCTTATAGACTTCTTACATTAACTTACAAGTATCATTAACATGATAATGAAGTCGTTCATCAATGATTCCATCCTTATACCATATATTTATAACAAAGGAAACAATCCACAACTCCAACTATCTTCAATTAGTAACTTTATTCACTAGTTCATGTCTACTCCATCCATTTAACTCAATCAACAT
>NW_017675320.1:31376-66050 GCF_001879085.1 Nicotiana attenuata
ATGTCATCCTTTTTATCTATCACAACTTATACCCTTATTCTACTAACGGGGCAGCATTTTCCTCTCTTCTAAATGCACCTAGTCTTAGACTCCTTTGTGTTCATTCAGGCTGTACCGAGCTCTTTATTACATATGGAAATCATCAGCTCCCTTGTTTTGATGGGTTTAATCCCAAGGACATACATATTCTCGTCACCTTCTCACTCACCTTTTCACATCCTTACTCCTATCTACCTAAAACCTTGTTGCTCTACAATACTTTACTTTAGGACCTACACCTATCTATTTATACTACTCGCAATCTTCCTTAAACTTGCTAGCACCATAAATTTCCTTTCATGCCTTCTCAGTTATCCTTAAATGTAAGCAATTACTTTTGCTGGTCGTTCTATCACTTGTTGCATGAATACTTGGCCTGTCTTTTTGCCCACGAATACTGTAATTTCCTGTACCTCATATGATCTCAAACATCCCCTTTGATTTTTTTTTCCCATTCATTAGCCACGATAGGTGCCACTTTCTTATGGAGTGTATACAATATTGTAGTGAGACTGTTGTTAACAAGATCATTTACTATTTAGCTCACTATGCTTAGGTGGAAACCTTCTTCCTTATTTCCTCAGCTAGTCTTTTATTGTAGTACTTAGGGAGACCTTCTGGCTCTTGTAAAGTTGCGAGCTTGATCTATCATACACCCGAAGGAAATTTTCGTTGTTCTTACTCGCCTATAATAATCCTCAGTTACAAAACTTTGTGTCTTTGTGCTCGTAGGGTTACTTCTAAGCTCAAATTTTTATTGTCTCCTTAGTGGCACTCTCTCTTATTTTCGTAAACCTTAAAAACAGTACCTTTAACTGCCTCAACTCCTATCTGAATTTTTTTTTCAAATGACTGTGATCTCGTATCCGCGAGACTGAATTGACTATGCTGCGGTTCACTACATTTATCTTGCATGATCTATTGATTTATCTATGACCTCTTGTCTAGCCATAACTCGGCTCTTCTTGAATCAACTACTAATTACTCGTTGGTCCATTCTCATATATATATATATATATATATATACACACATATATATACATATATATATTTTCTGCATAATCTCTCTTGGGATATATCCTTTGTCTTAACTTATCTCTCGCCACTAGCTCTTGATGTATCAAGTGTCCATTCACATTTTTTTTTATCAATAACATCCTGGCCGGAAGCTTTTACTGCCTCTCCCCGGTGTCGTGCTTGTATAACGTTCTGGAGTCGCAACATATCTGTAGGAGCTGAATAAATGCAACATCATCCCTTTCTCCTATTTGCCACATTCTTCCTTTACCATTCCATAGTTAACTGAACCGCTTAACTCCGACTTATTACCATATCACACCATATTCTCCCCTTTAGGGGAGTACTAAGATTTTGTACTACGACGATCTACCTATAGTAGTTTTACCTCTGCATCTTTGGCGTCTTTTCACATTATCAATGAACCTTAATCGCCTTATGGTAACCTTCTGTACCAGGGATAACTAAATTTCTTACGCACGAAGGTGACACCTACTGTAACTGGCACACTTAGTCCCTTAAGATTAACTCTGCTCAGAGTGCTTGCTTTAGGTAAGCGACTTCCTAAATGGCCTTTAAAGGTTATTCGTATGTTGTCTATTCTATTATTGTTGGAGCACGATCTTTGAAATTCTCACGATGTCGACCATTATCAAATCCACCGGTCCCTAATTCATGTTCGGTTTTATCTTGTTCACCAGCCCATACTGATTTTTATTACTCTGGGGTCTAACCTTTCCTCCTGGTAATCACGTTGAAGTCACCAACTCATTTATCGAAATAAGGATATGACTTTACGGCTTATACTCTTTTATTGCCTCAAGGCTTGTCACCTCTTGTATTTTCCTTCACTTGACTATGGACTCTGTCATCGTGTCATATTTTGATTTACTATTATCACCGATTTATCACATCTTACTCATAATATTTCATTTACTCTCTTCTTATCCTCCGACTAATATTTCTATCTATCACTTTATTCTGAAAACTTCAACAAAACATCCTTTCACTTTTAGCTCCCCTTGCTTCATCTCACTGGCTCTTCGGGATGCCTAAAATCTCCCCCCTCTCTCTCTCTAGGGGAGGGAGTCATACTAAAGTAAATATTTATCCCTTTTTGGATTCCACTGCCTATCTTCTGAAATTTCTGAATATTCTAGTATTCATATCTGATTGCACTATTCTAGAGTTCATCATCTGTGTGTCTCACAAGGAGATCTATTACCACATCTGCACTACCCTTCGGAAATATTAGCTAATGATAACAATCCATCCATAATTTTTGGTTACACTAATCCCAGCTTGATCCTCATATTACATCATTCTCTTAAATTATATTTGTCAGCTCCCATAGGGCATAATTGAGATGGGTGTGGTCAATTGTATATAACTCTGTTACTGTTCAAGGTAACTCAGAATGCATGTATTTCTCTGCCTGAATTGTAAATACTGAACCTTCATTAACTGGTACCTCGTAACCTTCGCCACCTTGCTTCTTTTATTTGTTGAAACTTGTATCTACCTTCTGATTCTATTGTTGCTTTTTACCATATGGGTGGATAGATATCCATGCCTTGGGGCTCCTTCTCAAGAAGCTCACACATCTTAGTAGACACATGATCTGCTGAAGAACTTACATTTACTCATCATCAGTGTGATGCAAAATCGAGCTCCTCTAACTCAGCTCTTCCAGAGCCACATTCAATCTCTAACCAACTATCTTTCTCGATGTAGGTATCATTGTATTACGGATAAAATAGAATTTAGAAGTTTGAATTCTTACAACTGAGCTCTACCACACGATCTAGAGTAAGAAGAAAGAGTGACAGTCCTAAATGCCCTGTAGCCTCCTGCTTATAAGTGTGGAGCACAACACACCCATAAACAAGACTCTACTAGACACGGCTTGTAGACTCCCTAGGACAGAACTGCTCTGATACCACTTTTGTCACGACCGAAACCGAAGGGCCGCGACAGGCACCCGGTGCCTTACTCAACCGAGTACCACATAGCGTATCTTTCTTATCATACTATCATGGGTAAATGAGCCAGAAAACCCGTCAATACTCAACATATGACGACCCAACATGATATACAAACTTATACATGTGATATACGGACCTATAAGGCCGACATGACCATTTGCAAACTCAAAACATAGGCCGACAAGGCCATACAAGTATCCATACACCTGACATCTGTCTACAAGCCTCTAAGAGTACATAAAATCATAAAGGTCGGGACAGGGCCCCGCCATACCAATCAATACATATCCGAAGCGTACTGACCAAATAGGCAACTCCGGAGCAAGTGGAGTGCGCCAACACCTTCGCTGAGCTGATAGCCTAATAGAAGGACTGTCAACCTATCAATCGGGACCTGCGGGCATGAAACGCAGCGTCCCCAGGCAAAAGGGACGTCAGTACGAATAAAGTACTGAGTATGTAAGGCAGGAAAGCATAAATAAGAATAGTAATGTAAAGAGAGATAGGGGAGCTATAATCTGTAACATCTGAGTGCCTCTGGGGACTACTGACATGAAATGCATAATACATACATATACATAAACTTTTAAAAACATTCGCCTCTGTGGGCATCATCATCATCATATCGTACCCGGCCTCAAAGAGGACTCGGTAAAAACGTACCCGGCCATCTTAAGGCTCGGTAGAATCGTACCCGGCCACGTGGAGCTCGATAAACCCAACTGATCAGTGATTGCACAACAGGTGCCGTACCCGGCCGACTATAGCGCGGCTCGGTAGAGTAAAATAGATAAATATATATAATGCATGCTCGACTCATGGAATCACGTTCTAAACCTTTCAGAGTGAGGTAAGGTCGTTGCACCTTCGATTAACATTATGTACATCATACCATCAATATGAACTTCACTAGGACTCAAGGATCATACATACTTTCTTAGAATAAATTTGTACGGAAAGAACAACATGGACAACCTTAGTTGCTAGGAGTAGATTCATTATGAATTAGCGTATTCATTTCACATTAGATCATGCCAAAAGAAAGAAGGAAGTGCCTTAACATACCTGTTCCTTGAATTGTTTGAACGAATCTGGATTTTTCACAGGGAGTTGGTATCAGAGCAGTTCTGTCCTAGGGAGTCTACAAGCCGTATCTAGTAGAGTCTTGTTTATGGGTGTGTCGTGCACCACACTTATAAGCAGGAGGCTACAGGGCGTTTAGGACGGTCACTCTTTCTTCTTACTCTAGATCGTGTGGTAGAGCTCGGTTGTAAGAATTCAAGTTCCCAACTCCTATTTTATTCATAATAAGATGATACCTACATCCAGAAAGACGGTTGGTAAAAGATATGGCTATGGAAGAGTTGACTCAAAGGAACTCGACTTTGCATCATGCTTATGATAAGTAAATGTGAGGTCTTCAGTGGATCATATGCGTACTGAAAGGTGTAAGCCTCTTGATGAGGAGTCTTGAGGAAAGAATACCTATCCACCTTAATGGTGAAAGATAATGAGAGATTCAAAAGATAAATACAAGTTTCAACAAGCAAAAGAAGCAAGATGAAGAAGAGTACAAGGCCGCCAGTTAATGAAGGTTCAGTATTTACAATTCAGGAAGAGAAATACATGCATTCTGAGTTACTTTCAACAGTAACAGAGTTATATATAATTGACCACACCCATCTCAATTATTCCCTATGGGAGCTGACAAATATAGTTTAAGAGAATGATGTAATAACAGGATCAAGCTGGGGTTAGAGTAACCAAAAATTATGGATGGATTGTTATCATTAGCTAACATTTCTGAAGGGTAGTGCAAATGTGGTAATAGATCTCCTTGTGAGACACCCAGATGGTGAACTCTAGAATAGTGCAATCAGATATGAATACTAAAATATTCAAAAATTTCGGAAGATAGGCAGTGGAACCCAAAAAGGGATAAATATTTACCTTAGTATGACTCCCGCCCCTAGAGAGAGAGAGAGAGAGAATTTTAGGCATCCCGAATAGCCAGTGAGATGAAGCAAAGGGAGCTAAAAGTGAAAGAATGTTTGTTGAAGTTTTCAGAATAAAGTGATAGATAGAATATTAGTCGCAGAATAAGAAGAGAGTAAATGAAATATTATGAGTAAGATGTGATAAATGGGTGATAATAGTAAATCAAAACATGACAGGATGACAGAGTNGGTAGAGTAAAATAGATAAATATATATAATGCATGCTCGACTCATGGAATCACGTTCTAAACCTTTCAGAGTGAGGTAAGGTCGTTGCACCTTCGATTAACATTATGGACATCATACCATCAATATGAACTTCACTAGGACTCAAGGATCATACATACTTTCTTAGAATAAATTTGTACGGAAAGAACAACATGGACAACCTTAGTTGCTAGGAGTAGATTCATTATGAATTAGCGTATTCATTTCACATTAGATCATGCCAAAAGAAAGAAGGAAGTGCCTTAACATACCTGTTCCTTGAATTGTTTGAACGAATCTACTTCCACAAAAATATGGTCGCAATTCTGCTTGAATCTCTTAAAATTTTGAAACGAAATTTGGTGACTTCTTCCGAAATTTCAATAGAAATTTTTGAATTGTTGGAGGAAATGATTCTGCATTTCACGTTTTGTTGGTTTTGAATTTTTGGAAGGAATTTGGATTTTTCACGTTTTTCTTAAAGGCAAAAGGTCTTTGAAACCTATCCAGGAGTTAGACCAAGTGACTTCCTATTCATTTGTCCAAAATGAATTCAATACTTCAAGTCTTTCCTTTAAAAAATGACTTATCTTCATGAATCATAAATGACTTTACACGTTGGTATCATACTAAGAAGATATGACTCTTAGTCATATGCTTAAACGGTGGTGTACTGCCACGTTTCTTTTTGGATATAATTAATTAAGTTTTGTCCACTTATTAGTTAACCGGGTAATGTCCTGTTCCCCGGTAATTAATTAATTACCCGCATAATTGAGAATTATTCTCACTTACTTAAAATATTACTCACTTTTAACATACCTTGTACATCTTACTATCCTGGCCATGTAGTACCTTATATGGCACTAGTCCATAAATATCGGGCATTTTAGCTTGGGCCGTATTTTATCCCAAAATGCCAAACTTTGACAAAGTTCGTTTTCTTAGACTTGCTCCCCCTTTCACCTTCATGAATTTACTAATCACTTGTGAAATAGCATAATCCCCGAATAATCTTTTCCTTGGACTGATGTCAATTACCTTACGACAAATTCAACGTACAATACTACAGGGTGCAACATTGTCGTAATGAAATACCGCAGGACGTAATATCGACGTAATATTGCGGGGCATAACATCATTCCCCCCTTTGGAACATTCGTCCTCGAATGTTGGCTGATGCTTTTATCATTTTCATAACTTATATCTTTTCAAATACTTTAATACTTTCCTTGCCATTTAGGCAATTGTTCTGTGAATAAATCCAAAGGTCAGGGCATTCCCCTTTTTATGCCTCTTCTTCATGCCATGACTTGTGATCGAATTCTTTTTAAACTCGTAACTGTTGCTACCTTCTATCATGCAGCCTCTACGATACTGACCTTGTAAGTGTGCCTATGCGACTCTCCTCTCATTTTTCCTCCGTCTTTTAGCCAATCTCTAGGCGTTACTTTGTAAATATATACAAGACTTAATAGGATGCCTCTCTGGGTCTCTATAGGTATATTTGAAGTCCTTTGCTCGATACTTTGTTGAATCTATATCTCATCGCATCGGTCCGTTTAGCCATCCGTATGAATTTATTGCCATAACTCTTACTTTAATTTATCGTTGTTGAGGTCTGTTACCGAATCCCAACTTACCCTCATTGCTTATTCTATATGTATAAATGTACGTCCTTTAATGCTTCCTCATTACTGCTCATCTTTAAAATGACGACCTGATCTCATCTCATACTTTGTGGCTTTTGTCCATCCATTGTTGATTCACCTCAATATTGATCTATAATCTACCCCTGATAACATAACCTTTTATGTAACACTGTGCTAGGGTTCACGTCTCATCGGGGAACATCTGAAATGATTAGACTGATCCACCTGGGGGATACCATGCTTTCATAACCGTACCTCACATCATCCCAGTGTGATTCACCTTGTGTGGGTATTTTAATCCTTTCCAATTCATGAGATCCCTTTCCTTTCTTCGTCAGATCATTACTCAATCGAAGGCCCAAATATTACCCTCATTCTATTACCATGGCAGCATTCCATCTTTTCTAAATGCCACGAGTCTTAGACTCCTTTGAGCTCATTCAGGCTATATTGAGATTTTTATAACTTAGAGGAACCATCAGCTCCTTTGTTTTCACGGGCTTAATCCCGAGGGCTTATCCATTTTTGTCACCCTCTCCCTTGCCTTCTTCTTATCCTTACTCTTGTCTTTCTATAACCTTATCGTTCTATCATACTTTAGCTTGCGATCGATTCCCTTAGGCTTTTCTGGAACATCAAGAGAGACATCGCATCGTCTCTAACTCTTCTTTTACTCTCTAATTAGACCTTTTTACCGAGTCCTCTTTGAGGCCGGGTACGATATGATGATGATGATGCCCACAGAGGCAAATGTTTTTAAAAGTTTATGTATATATATGTATTATGCATTTCATATCAGTAGCCCCCAGAGGCACTCAGATGTTACAGGTTGTATCTCCTCTATCTCTCTTTACATTACTATTCTTGTTTATGCTTTCCTGCCTTACATACTCAGTACTTTATTCGTACCAACGTCCCTTTTGCCTGGGGCACTGCGTTTCATGCGCGCAGGTCCCGATTGATAGGTTGACACTCCTCCAAGTAGGCTATCAGCTCAGCGGAAGTGTTGGTGCACTCCACTTGCTCCGGAGTTGCCTATTTGGTCAGTATGCTTTGGATAGGTATTCATTGGTATGGCGGGGCTCTGTCCCGACCTTTACGATTTTATGTACTCTTAGAGGCTTGTAGACAGATGTCAGGTGTATGGATACTTATATGGCCTTGTCGGCCTATGTTTTGAGTTTACAAATGGTCATGTCGGCCTTATAGGCCCGTATGTCACATGTATAAGTTTGTATATCATGTTGGGTCGTCATATGTTGAGTATTGACGGGTTCTCTGGCTCATTTACCCATGATAGTATGATAAGAAAGATACGCTACGTTGGTACTCAGTTGAGTAAGGCACCGGGTGCCTGTCGCGGCCCTTCGGTTTAGGTCGTGTCAAGTTTGTCACGACCCAAACTGGAGGGCCATGACTAGCACCCGGCCATACTTGCCGAGCACCAACGTACATTTTATCTAACCTTCTTTATTATCTTTTAGGGCTAACGAGATCAATATAAATGATAGACATGGATCATGGACAACCAACAATAAAGTATGATGGCATGAGCATGCATAACATGGGATGACCAGAAAATCAAGAAACTATATATAAGGTACGAGCTACCACGCTACCATGAAAGACTATACAACAAAAACCAGCCGACAAGGCATACCAAACTATACATGAGTCGACACCTATCTATGAGCCTCTAAAGGAACATAAGTGCTGCAACATTGCCGGAACAGGGCCCGGACATACCTATAATGTCTATAACAAAAATGCATACCAAGACCACGGCAAGTCCGAAGAAGGGACCTCGCTAATCATCGCTGAACTGGACAGCCTACTATGGTGGGGGAGCTGCGCCTGCCTGTCTATCAGGACCTGCAGCACGACATGCAGCGTCCACAAATAAAAGGACGTCAGTACAAATAAAGTACTGAGTATGTAAGCCAGGGAACCATAAGTACGAACAGTAATGTAAGCAGGGATAGAGAATATACAACCTGTAACATCTGGGTACCATTGAAGGCTACTGACATGAAATGCGTGATACATATGTATATATATACATAAACTTTTAAAACATACGCCTCTGTGGGCATCATCATCATCATATCGTACCCGGCCGTAATAGGCTCGGTAAAAATGTTCCCGGCTATCATAAGGCTCGGTAGAATCGTACCCGGCCACGTGGAGCTCGGTAAAACCCAACTGATCTATGGTTGCACAATAGGTGCCGTACCCGGCCGACTATAGCGCGGCTCGGTAGAGTAAAATAGATACATATATATAATGCATGCTCGACTCATGGACTCACGTTCTAAACCTTTTGGAGTGACATAAGGTCATTGCACCATCGATTAACATTATGGACATCATACCATCAATATGAACTTCACTAGGACTCAAGGATCATATATACTTTCTTGGAATAACTTTGTAAGGAAAGAATAACATGGACAACCTTAGTTGCTAGGAGTAGATTCATTATGAAATAGCGTATCGTTTATGTTCGTTTCACTTTAGATCATGCCAAAAGAATGAAGGAAGAGCCTTAACATACCTTGTATATACTGCCCCAATCTCAAGCTATGCAATTTTCACGACTCCTTAGTCTACAATAAGAGAAACGATACTATAGTTATCATTCAAGCGTCATAACTATTATGTATCGACCACAACCTATTTTACGATGAAACGGACAGCACCTCCCCTATATATATGACTTCACACAATTCCAAACAATCACCAAACATCCCAAAACAACATCAATAATAATCATATTGAGCCTCCCAAAACAGTCCACGCACAACCTAATCACTTCATACATACGACGACCACCGTAGTCGTGTCAAATGACCCGAAAATGTTACGAAGAACTACCAGCCCACAACCCTACATCTGTATGGTGTTTCTCCACACCCTTCCTCCTACAAAACTCCACAAAATATTAGTAAAACACGCAGCCCAACAGCAACACAAAACAGTGCACAAAACAGTCCGCTACAAGTGAATAACTCGAACTCACGGCTTCCGATCACCATCCCGTGAGTTCTTACATATATAGAACGAATTACCATGAATTCACAGAAGAATAAATGTATGAAAGAGAGC
The DNA here is from genome assembly GCF_001879085.1 of Nicotiana attenuata. Lineage (NCBI taxonomy): Eukaryota > Viridiplantae > Streptophyta > Magnoliopsida > Solanales > Solanaceae > Nicotiana > Nicotiana attenuata. The sequence goes on from NW_017675320.1 coordinate 41,379, forward strand.
AGCAAACTCACCTTACTTGTTGGATAACTCAGCCCTTCCCTTGGTTCTTCAAACTCTAGGTTTTACCCCCAATTAGAACTTGAAAGAGAGGGAAAATCGATTAGGGTTTGTGGATAATTTTTGGGAGGAAGTTTGCAGGGGTTTAGGTCTGGTTATTTGTGATATATAATGAGGGTTATATTTCAGGATATAACCCTTTAAATGGGCTCTTGGGCCGACCCGAAATTTCCTATTTTTGGGCTATCATTTAACCAAGTAGGTGACACACCTACTTGTCACCTAGCAGCTTGTGCAGTCTCGCAAAAATGCCTATATCTCTCTACTCCGATGTCGTATTGATAAACGGTTTAATGCGTTGGAAACCAGACTCATAGGTCTTCAATTTGGTGGGTAGCCCCGTAATCCCTTGTAAATTGGGAGAAAAGATTAGTAACATTTGACTTAATGTTTAAGTAAAACTATGAACCTAAGTTGCGACAACTCTTGTCGACTTTTGTTTCATAACTCGTTTTATTTCAAGACTATGATACTGATATTATATGATTCAAATACCTTAAAATACGACCTCTTGAGAATATCAAGCACCCCTAGGTTTACCCAAGAATACGAGTTACAACATCCTTGATTCGTTTAACTTCTAATACTTGTTAATCACCCATATACACTCTTTTATCATTTAAGATCAATAGGATTAACTTCTTATCATTTCAAAGATAATCGCTTCTTAGATTTATGTTGACTAACTTATGGCATGAACCAACGTACGTGAATATGGGTTGTAACACCCTCCCCCCCTTAGGAACATTCGTCCTCGAATGTAGGGTTTTATGGGGAGCCTAACTCATCGTGGATTCCAACAGAAATTTCCGGCCGAGTTTTCCCCTATAAAATGGATACTAGACAAACTCGCAAGTAGTTAAACCTAACGTATTGCCTTTCAAGGCTACGCAATGCATTATGGATATGTACATTATCTGCATATCACCATTGTGTATTAAGGAAGAGTATTCTCAAGTTATTACTTACCTCATAGAGCCGTTTCACCTTCTAATGTATCCTGCGTTCCACCAGCATCCTTGTTATCTTCATTATGAAATAGGTAAGGGTATTTAGACTTCATCTCCTCTTCTGCTTCCCATGTCATTTCTTCCATATTCTTGTTCCTCCACAATACATTGACAGAAGCTACATCTTTTGTTCTAAGCTTGCGGACTTGTCGATCTAATATAGCCACTGGCACTCCATCATATGATAGATCCTCTGTAACTTGTACATCTTTGATAGGGACTACTCGAGAAGGGTCTCCAATACAATTCCTCAACATAGATACATGGAATACCGGATGGACAAATTCCAATTCGGATGGCAATTCTAACTCATAAGCAACCTGTCCAATTCGTCGAAGAATTGTGTACGGACCGATATACCGTGGACTCAGCTTATAGGCTGACAAGGCCGTACAATCTTTTACGTACACGACATATGTCTACAAGCCTCTAAGAATACATAAAATCATAAAGGTCGGGGCAGGGCCCCGCCATACCAATCAATATATATCCAAAGCATACTGATCAAATAGGCAACTCCGGAGCAAGTGGAGTGCGCCAACACCTTCGCTGAGCTGATAGCCTAATAGAAGGACTGTCAACCTATCGATCGGGACCTTCAGGCATGAAATGCAGCATCCCCAGGCAAAAGGGACGTCAGTACGAATAAAGTACTGAGTATGTAAGGCAGGAAAGCATAAATAAGAACAGTAATGTAAAGAGAGATAGGGGAGCTACAACCTGTAACACCTGAGTACCTCTGGGGACTACTGACATGAAATGCATAATACATACATATACATAAACTTTTAAAAACATTCGCCTCTGTGGGCATCATTATCATCATATCGTACCCGGCCTCAAAGAGGACTCGATAAAAACGTACCCGGCCATCTTAAGGCTCGGTAGAATCGTACCCGGCCACGTGGAGCTCGGTAAACCCAACTGATTAGTGGTTGCACAATAGGTGTCGTACCCGATCGACTATAGCATGGCTCGGTAGAGTCAAATAGATACATATATATAATGCATGCTCGACTCATAGAATCACGTTCTAAACCTTTCAGAGTGAGGTAAGGTCGTTGCACCTTCGATTAACATTATGGACATCATACCATCAATATGAACTTCACTAGGACTCAAGGATCATACATACTTTCTTAGAATAAATTTTTACGGAAAGAACAACATGGACAACCTTAGTTGCTAGGAGTAGATTCATTATGAATTAGCGTATTCATTTCACATTAGATCATGCCAAAAGAAAGAAGGAAGTGCCTTAACATACCTGTTCCTTGAATTGTTTGAACGAATCTGGATTTTTCACAGGGAGTTGGTATCAGAGCAGTTCTGTCCTAGGGAGTCTACAAGCCGTATCTAGTAGAGTCTTGTTTATGGGTGTGTCGTGCACCACACTTATAAGCAGGAGGCTACAGGGCGTTTAGGACGGTCACTCTTTCTTCTTACTCTAGATCGTGTGGTAGAGCTCGGTTGTAAGAATTCAAGTTCCCAACTCCTATTTTATTCATAATAAGATGATACCTACATCCAGAAAGACGGTTGGTAAAAGATATGGCTATGGAAGAGTTGACTCAAAGGAACTCGACTTTGCATCATGCTTATGATAAGTAAATGTGAGGTCTTCAGTGGATCATATGCGTACTGAAAGGTGTAAGCCTCTTGATGAGGAGTCTTGAGGAAAGAATACCTATCCACCTTAATGGTGAAAGATAATGAGAGATTCAAAAGATAAATACAAGTTTCAACAAGCAAAAGAAGCAAGATGTGGGTTTTATCTATGAGACGACTATTGAGGAGGCTCGAGTTAAAGCTTGTGAGGCCCGACTTGCCTGTGATGATGATCCCGCCACGCTTTAGCCTGGCTCCGAGGAAGGCGATATGGGAGATATGGACCAGCTCGTAGATAGCGCTTGGTGCGACTCTGCTTATGGTCGGATAGGATTGTGAAGGTCAAGGTGGCAGCTGCCATTGAATTTTTTGTGTTTTTGTTAAAATTTTGTACTTTTGGCTGGCGACTTCGAATGCCTTTGTATAAATATTTTCTATGAATACAAAGGTTCATTTTGTTTTCATGTATATCTTTTGTCTTTGTGCGTTGTTGTCTTTATACTGTGTTTTGCTTTTATGTTTCCTTCGTTGTTATCTTCCTCTCGAGTTTGGGTCGAGGGCTGATAACTGTAGTTCGAGTTGACCGAACATACGTTTTCGTTTAAGTCCTAGCCATGGGCTAATAAGAGTCGTTCGAGTTGTTCGAACATATTTATGATTAGGTTGAGGACATAGGGCAGTAGGAAGTATTCGTGTTAGTCAAACTTTCCTTTTGTTAAGTTATGGTGAAGGGCCGGTAGGTGTTGTTCAAGCTTATCGAACTTACCTTCCATTAAGTCAGGGCCCAGGGCCGATAGGTATTGTTTAGACTTGGTCGAACGTACCTTTGATTAAGTCAGGGCCAAGAGCCGATGGTGTTGTTCAAACTTGGTCGAACCTACCTTTGGTTAAGTCATGGCCGAGGGCCGATAGGGATTGTTCAAACTGGGTCGAACATACTTTTGATTAAATGGTAGCCGAGGGCCAATAAGTGTTGTTCGAACTGGGTCGAACGTACCTTTGATTAAGTCGTGGTCGAGGGCTGATTGGTGTTTCTCGAACTGGGTCGAACGTACCTTTGATTAAGTCGCGGCTGAGGGTCGATAGGTACTGTTTGAACTAGGTTGAACGTACTTTTGATAAATTCGTGGCCGAGGACCGATAGTAGTTGTTCGAACTCGGTCGAACGTGCCTTTGATTAAGTCATGGCTAAGGGTTGATAGTTGTTTTTCGAACTCGGCCGTACATACCTTTGATTAAGTCGTGGCTGAGGTTTGATAGGTGTTGTTCGAACTAGGTCGAGTGTACCTTTGATAAAGAAATGGCCGAGGGCCAATAGGTGTTGTTCGAACTGGGTGTGTCGAACGTACCTTTTGGAGAGCAATTTCAACAGATGTGAATCTTTATTATTTCGACATTGTCGCTTTGAGTACATCATTTCGCCCTTAGTCCAATCTTGGAGAAAATTACAAGTTTCAGTTATTGTATGGCATTCTAGTCCTAATCCTAGTATATCTAGTCTCCTGATTGCTCGACTTGTAGATTCTTGAGGAGTTAGGCAATGAAAAATATGTCTGCCCTTATGTACTCTGACTCGAAGTTTCCCGCTTGTCGCCTCGTAATAACCTCGTTGAGAAAATCCTAGTGGGACAAAAAATAGAGTACGACTTACGAGGCATTTCTTATTTTTCAGAAGTTGACGTACTTGAGATGGCTGATATTCCAATTGTTTGGTAGGAGCTTCCCTCCCATAGTTTCTAATTGGCATAAACCCTTGTCTGTTTGCCTATAATTTTGTATGGTCCATCCCAGTTGGTTCCCAACTTGCCTTCTCGTGGGTCTCCGTTTCGTTGGGTCTTGGCTTTGAGCACGTAGTCCCCGATTTTGCGCAATCAAACCTTTGCCTTTTGTTGTAATAGCATTACACTTGTTGTTTTTGTTCGACCATCCTTATGTATGCCATATCTCGTCGTTCCTCGACCTCGTCAAGACTTGTTTCCTATTCTCGTCATTCTCAGTTTCGCTTTCATGGGAGTACCTCAAGTTGGGTTCTCCAACTTTGACTGGTATTACTGCTTCTGTTCCATAGACTAGAGAATAAGTCGTTTCTCCTTTGCTCGTCTTCGGGCTAGTTCTTTGCGCCCATAATACTTCTGGGAGTATTTCTGGCCATAGTCCTTTTGCCTCTTCGAGTTTCTTCTTCATGATGTTTAAGATAGACTTGTTGGACGAAACTGCTTGTCCGTTGCCAACTGTGTGGTAAGGAGGTGAAAGTATCCTTTAAATGTGTCACTTCTCTAAGAACTCGGTTGTTTTTCTTGTCGTGAACTTGGGCTCGTTGTCACATCTTATCTCTTTAGGTAGGCCGAATTGGCAGATGATATTTTTCCATNCAGAAGCGGAAATCCCTGGGCAGAAATAGAAATTTCGAGGGTTTGAGTTCATAAGTTACAAAAATCAATTGAGAGCTCGGTTTAAGGCGATTCTGAGTGGGAGTTGAAGTGAAGATCACTGGGTAACGTTTCTTTGGTCCCTTCTTGTTATATTTCATCATTATATAGTTGAATCCACCATTTGAATTCGAATTCAAGGTCAAAATTTGGGGAAAAATTGGAAGAAACTTCATAGACCTAATTATTGAGTTTTGAGTGGGCAATTGACCTCCGATTTGGGAGATTTTTATATGGTTAGACTCGTGAGAGTACGAGGGTTCTGAAAATGTGAAAATTATTCGATTCCGAGACATTGGTCTGAGGGGCGTTTTGGTCATTTTACCTATTTTCGCGTCCTAGCTTTAAATTTAATAGTGGAATCAGTTGTTTGCAATATTACTTACGATATGTAATTGAATTGAATAGATTTGGGCCATTTGGAGTCGGATACTCGTGGCAAAGGTGTGGTTTCTATTGATTTTGTGCCGGTTCGAGGTAAGTGGCTTGTCTAACCTTGTGTGGGGGACTTTTCCCCTTAGGATTTGTTATTTGTTGATTTGAGTGCCTGTACGCGAGGTGACGGCGCGTACTTAAGCCAATTATTGGAAATTCGGTTTTCTTAAGATATTGAGATTGAGTTCCTTTCATATTTGCTTTATTCTACTTGCAATTATAACTTGTGCTAGATTAGGAAAGCATGTTTAGTTGATTTAACTTGCCTAATTGCTTAAGTTGCCTTAACTGTACTACGTGAAGCATGCTAGGCCAGTACTACCTGTTGCTTGTCTTTTGTACTTCGTTTCCGTGTACCTTCTGGTTGTGATTGCGCATTTACATTGGGACTACGGATGTGGGATTCCGGTAGCTCCCCCCCTTGTTTGTTTACTTTGGGACTACGGGTTCGATTCCCGGTAGATCCCCCTGCACTTTTACTTTGGGACTGCGGGTTAGATTCCCGATAGATCCCCCTAAACATTGATAGTTGGGCTACGGGACGGTATCCCGGGAGATCCTTCGGATATACATATATGATGGACTACGGGACGGTATCCCGGGAGATCCACTGGACAGTTGAGAAAAGGACTACAGGACGGTATCCTGGGAGATCCTCATTGTTACCATTGGTGTTGAGCTGTACTTATTCTGTGGTTGTTCCGTTCTTGTGTATTTGCTATTGCCTTGCTTAATCTGTCTTATATCACTGCTGTATTTATTATTTCTGTCAGATTATCATACTGTTAATTATTGTTATTATTATATTTTGTCTCAGTATGGCCCTGACCTTCCTCGTCACTACCCAACCGAGGTTAGGCTTGGCACTTACTGAGTACCGCTGTGGTGTACTCATGCCCTTCCTGCGCATGTTTTTCATGTGCAGATCATCCAGGTACCTCTACTCAGGCGCACTATCAGTGAGCCAGGAGGACTACGGAGACTTCGAGGTAGATCTGCTGCGTCCGCAGACCGACGAGTCTCCCTCTTATTCTATCTTTAGTACTTAGTTTTCCTTCTTTCGGTTGTTAGAAATTCTGGAGTTTGGAACCTTTACTATACACTTCTGTAGCCTGTGTTGCCCGTGAGTTTCCGGGTTTTGGGAATTGTTTTAGACTTGTGATATTGAGTTGTACTTGCCAAGCGGCATTCAGTACAGTTTCCTTTAGATATTTGAATTGATTTTCTCTATTTTTCCGCAATTATTATATTTCCGCAAATGTTAGGCTTACCTGGTCATGGAGACCAGGTGCCGTCATGACATGTTCACGGTTGGTGAACTAGGGTCGTGACATAACCCTACGGGCACAAGGGCACGGAGGTATGTAACTAAGGATGTTTGTAGGCGAGTAAGAATATCGAAAATTCCTTCATGTATACAGTATAACAAGATCACAACTTTACAAGATCCAGAAGGTTTCCTAAGTACTACCACGAAAGACTAGCTGAGGAAATAAGGAAGAAGGCTTCAACCTAAATATAGTAACTCGAAGGAGAAATTGTTATGTAAAAGCAGTCTCACAACAAATCGAAGGTAATATTTGAGACCATATGAGTTGCACAAGAATTCCGGATGTGTGGGAACTAAGATAAGCTAAGTATGCACGCAACAAGGGGGCAAAAAGACCAGCAAAAGTAATAGCTTATGTTTAAAAAAAATGAGAAGGTACGAAAGGAATCATTCGATCAATGATCCTGAGTTAGCTACATTATGAGCGCACTTAAGATTTCGGAATATCATCCATGCAGCATATATATTGACAATCATACAGCCGTAGAAAGCTCTGGTATAAGTTAAAGAAAAGATTAAGCCCATGAAAACAAGAAGAGCAGATGGTTTCTCTAAGTTATACAAAGGTCACTATAGCATGAATGAACTCAAAGGAGTCTAAGACTAATAGCATTTAGAAGAGATGGAATGCTGCCCTGGTAATAGAATGAGGGTGTAATTGTGTTAGATAAAGGATGACGTTTGGGCCTTTGATTGAGTAATGATCTGACGAAGAAAAGAAAGGGATATCATGAATTGGACAGGATTAAAATACCCACGCAAGGTGAATCAACAATGGATGGATAAAAGTTATAAAGTATGAGATGAGATTAGGCCGTCATTATTAAGATGAACAGTAATGTGAAAGCATTAAAGGATATTGATTTATACATATTGGATAAGCAATGAAACTAACCTGGAATTTGGTAGCATACCTCAATAACGAGAAATCGAGGTAAGAATTATGGTATAGTATGACCTACTTAGATGCGGTAAAGTCATATGAATGGATAGCCGGGTCTATGAAATAAGATATAGCAATATTCTTAAGTTCAACAAAAGTACCGAGCGAAGAACTTCAGTATACCCATAGATGCCCAGAGGGACAACATATCAAGCTCTGTATGTGTTTTCAACATGAGACCTAGAGATTGGCTAAAAGCTGGAGAAAAAAAGGAGAGAAGACTCGCATAAGCGCATATACAAGGAAAAAGTCGTACAGGCTGCATGACAAAAGGTAGCAACAGTTATGAGATTAGAAGGGGTCCGACCACAAGTCGTGGTATGAGAAAAAGTACTAAAGGGAGGAATACCCTAGACTTGGATTTATTCAAAGAATAGTTGCCTACATGGCTAGAAGAGTATTAAAGTGTTCGCAAGAGCTATGGGTTATGAGAATGATAAGTGCATCAGTCAACATTCGAGGACGAATGTTCCAAAGGGGGGAATGATGTTACACCCCATGTTTTCGTACGTTAGAGTATCCGTAAGTCAATTGATGTAAGCTCAGAAATGAGACCAACTTTGAAAGTACATAAAGTAAGTTAATCATTTTACAATGGAGGTTACAAATATTTAAGATCATGAATACCAAGTACTAAGAGGGTTTGAAGGCTTCGAAGCTAAATGAATTTAAGATCAAAGGTACTCTACTCTTAGAAACTAGTAGTACTTACCTTGTTTCCCTTCTTATGGAACAATTGATGTTGAGGTTGCTTCTCTTATTCTTATGCTATCAATGTTGTTGGTACTTCCTGATTCTTATAAGATTCTTGATGAAGAGTTATTCCTAATAACGTGTACGGAGAATATCGACCTTACGTCACTCCGAAAGGTTCAGGATATGATTCCAATGAGTCCTACATGCATTATATATATATGTATCTATTTTACTCTACCGAGCCGTGCTATAGTCGGTCGGGTACGGCACCTATTGTGCAACCACTGATCAGTTGGGTTTACCGAGCTCCATGTGGCTGGGTACGATTCTACTGAGCCTTATGATGGTCGGGTATGTTTTTGCCGAGTCCTCTTTGAGGCCGGGTACGATATGATGATGATTATGCCCACAGAGGCAAATGTTTTTAAAAGTTTATGTATATATATGTATTATGCATTTCATATCAGTAGCCCCCAGAGGCACTCAGATGTTACAGGTTGTATCTCATCTATCTCTCTTTACATTACTGTTCTTGTTTATGCTTTCCTGCCTTACATACTCAGTACTTTATTCGTACTGACGTCCCTTTTGCCTAGGGACGCTACGTTTCATGCGCGCAGGTCCCGATTGTTAGGTTGACAGTCCTCCAAGTAGGCTATCAGCTCAGCGGAAGTGTTGGTGCACTCCACTTGCTCCGGAGTTGCCTATTTGGTCAGTATGCTTTGGATAGGTATTGATTGGTATGGCGGGGCCCTGTCCCGACCTTTATGATTTTATGTACTCTTAGAGGCTTGTAGACAGATGTCAGGTGTATGGATACTTATATGGCCTTGTCGGCCTATGTTTTGAGTTTACAAATTGTCATGTCGGCCTTATAGGCCCGTATGTCACATGTATAAGTTTGTATATCATGTTGGGTCGTCATATGTTGAGTATTGACGGGTTTTCTGGCTCATTTACCCATGATAGTATGATAAGAAAGATACGCTATATTGGTACTCGGTTGAGTAAGGCACCGGGTGCCTGTCGCGGCCCTTCGATTTGGGTCGTGACAGTACATGTGAGGGCAGTGTAGCTGGACCGATCCTATGTCAATTCCCCTCTCCGGAATCGGCTTTTTAGAGGCCTTCTCCACAAAGCGGTCCTGAGCCTTAGCAGAGACAAACCTGCTGCTACCAAAGGGGCGAGCAGGGGCTGCCCCTCTCGCCCTGGACGAGCCAGCTTGGCTGCTAGAAGAGGCACCTGTGGCGTGGCGTTTCCGAGGTGGAGCCATAGTACCTGAAGAGCAGAAACACATTAGCACAGCCTAACACAAACTTGTGACGCATTGCGGTTACTCAGACTTCACACGCATAATTGGTCACAAGTACACTATTACTGTCAAGGCATATACACAAAGACTTTGTGGGCATTCAGTACCCTCAACCTATTTCAAGCATTGGACCACCCCAAACCCACCATATTTTCCAAAATCACGAACCAAGTGAAGCAACACCTTACCAATCTCACCAACCTACAAACATTACAGCATCTGTTACCAATTCTACTACTCAAAAACAAAGAAAAACAACTACATCAATGCCACACTAAGAACACACGAAATTCTGAAAAAAATAAAAAGAAAGACAAAGAACAAAATGGAACAAGAGCAACATACTGTAGTGAGAGAATGTGAGAAGAAGAAAAGAAAGTGGAGGGGGGTGTGGTTAGGAATTTGTAAGAAGATGGGAGAGGAAGAGGAGGAGTGAACGTTGAAAAAGAAGGGGTTAGGGTTGGGAAAGGTTTGCTGGTGGTGTTTGATTTGGGCGGTGGGTTTGGGATTAAGGAGGGGGGATTAGTTGGGGTAATCTAGACTAAGGGAATTAAAAAAATAAAAAAGAAAGAAAATTAAAAAAAACTTAACATAAAAAAAAATTTTGAACCAAATCAGAAAATATAACACTTAAATCGTCAGATTTTTGGGCGGACTAGCGCGGCCGCGCTAGCCCAGGCAGAATACTACCCAATATGCGCGTCCACTAGCGTGATCGCGCTAGTAGCGTGGCCACTAGCGCGCTCACAAGCGCGGGCGCGCTAATATTTTTGAGCCCAGGCAGAAAGTTTTCCCATATGCGCAGCCTGTAGCGCGGCCAGTAGCGCGGGCGCGCTCCTGGGCGATTTTTTTTCATGTTTTTCACCTGTTCTTACCACTTTCGATGGCCTTATCACCTGCCCATTGTCACCTGCATTAGTTAGCACTTCCAAAAACTCACGATTAACAACTACTACTATCGTTGGGTTGCCTCCCAACCAGCGCCTTAGTTAATATCGTGGCACGACGATTACAACAATTCAATGGGTTGCCTCCCATCCAGCGCCTGATTTAACGTCACGGTACGACATAGACAAGCGCATTTAAGGCTCGCTCAACCTCTGAGGTTCTGTCAATTGGATTTCTATCACTTCTTTTGGTTCACTCATACCTACATATAACTTCAATCGCTGCCCATTGACTCTAAACGTGTGAGAGTCTTTCTCCGAGGCAATTTCCACAGCTCTTGAGGGGAATACTTCGACCACTCGAAATGGACCAGACCATCGTGATTTGAGCTTTCCCGGGAATAACCGTAGTCTTGAATTATAGAGCAATACCTTATCCCCGGGGTTGAAATGTCGCTCCACAATGTTCTGGTCGTGCAATCTCTTCCTTCTGTCCTTGTACAACCGCATGCTCTCAAAAGCCAGATATCTGAACTCGTCAAGCTCATGCAATTCAGTGATTCTCGTTGTGCCCGCAACCTCAATTTCTAGGTTCAGCTGTTTCAGTGCCCACCAAGCTTTGTGTTCAAGTTTCACTGGCAAGTGGCAAGCCTTCCCAAACACCAACTTGTATGGTGACATACCAATTGGTGTTTTAAAAGCAGTTCTATAAGCCCAGAGTGCATCATCTAGCTTCTTCGCCCAATCAGTTCTTATAGCGTTTACTGTTTTTATCAATACACTCTTTATCTCTTTATTACACACTTCCACCTGGCCACTTGTCTGCGGATGATACGGTGTTTCCACCTTGTGACGCACATCATACTTTGCGAGCAGCTTCTCAAAAGCTCTATTACAGAAGTGGGTGCCTCCGTCACTGATTATGTCTCTCGGTGTCCCAAAACGGGTGAATATGTTCTTCTTCAAAACCACTACTCTTGCATCATTAGTGGGAAATGCAGCAGCTTCTACCCATTTGGACACATAATCTACAGTAACAAGTATGTACTTATTGCCAAAGGAGCTAACGAAGGGTCCCATGAAGTTAATCCCCCAGACATCAAACACTTCCACCTCTTGAATCGGGTTCATGGGCATCTCATGGCGCCGGGAAATGTTCCCAGTTCGCTGACATTCATTGCAGCCCTTCACCCATTGGTGCGCATCTTTGAACACTGTTGGCCAAAAGAAACCGGCCTCTAGCACTTTCGCAGCTGTCCTAACTCCTCCGAAATGCCCTCCATATGCTGATGCATGACATGCCTGCAAAACAGAAGATTGTTCTATCTTGGGGACACACCTCCGCATTATATTATCAACACATATTCGAAACAGGTAAGGTTCATCCCAATAGTACATGCGGCAGTCACGATAAAATTTTTTCTTTTGTACTGAGGACAGATCATAAGGAACTATGCCACATGCCAGGTAGTTTGCAAAGTCTGCATACCATGGCACTTCCTCAAGATTGGCCGCGAGCAGTTGCTCGTCTGGAAAGGTTTCCAGAATATCCTCAACCTCAGTTGAATTTTCAGCTCCCTCAAGTCGTGATAGATGATCAGCGACTTGGTTTTCTGTGCCCTTACGGTCACGAATTTCGAGGTCTAACTCTTGGAGTAACAACACCCAACGAATTAGGCGCGGTTTAGATTCTTTCTTCTCAATCAAGTACCTGAGAGTTGCATGGTCAGTGTATACAATTACCTTAGAACTGATCAAGTATGATCTGAATTTATCGAAGGCAAACACCACCGCCAACATCTCCTTCTCTGTCACAGTGTAGTTCAGCTGGGCTCTACTCAGCGTTCTACTTGCATAGTAGATTGGATGCATTAATTTGTCTTTCTGCTGTCCCAGCACTGCCCCCACTGCGTAGTCACTAGCATCACATATGAGTTCAAATGGCTTCTCCCAGTTGGGGGCAACAATGATTGGTGTTGTGACCAGCCTCTTTTTTAGCTCCTCGAATGCTACCCTGCAATCATCAGAAAACGAGAAGGGGTGATCTTTTTCTAACAACTTACAGAGAGGGTTGGCAATTTTGGAGAAGTCTCTTATGAATCTCCGGTAGAAACCGGCATGCCCGAGGAAGCTCTTGATTGCTTTGACTGAAGTTGGAGGTGGCAGCTTTGCTATCACGTTAACTTTCACGCGATCCACCTCAATTCCCTTACTTGACACCCGGTGCCTTAAGACTACGCCCTCTTGTACCATGAAGTGGCACTTCTCCCAATTAAGAACCAGGTTAGTATCCATACACCGCTTCAGCATACGAGTCAGATTTACGAGGCACTCATCAAATGAGTTCCCCACTACTGAGAAATTATCCATGAATACTTCCATTATATCCTCGACCATGTCAGTGAATATGGCCATCATGCACCTTTGGAATGTGGCGGGTGCATTGCATAGGCCAAAGGGCATCCTCCGAAAGGCATAAATGCCATATGGGCAAGTGAAGGAGGTCTTCTCCCTGTCCTCTGGTGCAATTGAGATCTGATTGTACCCTGAGTACCCATCTAGAAAACAGAAGTGTGACCTCCCTGCCAATCTGTCTAGCATCTGATCAATGAAGGGAAGTGGGAAGTGGTCTTTGCGGGTGGCAAGATTTAACTTTCTGTAGTCCATGCAGATTCTCCAGCCCGTGACGGTTCGTGTTGAGATGAGTTCATTGTTATCGTTCTTGATCATCGTCATGCCACCCTTCTTAGGCACACATTGCACTAGGCTAACCTAGCTGCTGTCAGATATTGGAAAAATGATTCCCGCATCTAGCCACTTTATTACTTCTTTCTTCACCACTTCCTTCATATTGGGGTTCAGCCTTCTTTGATGTTCCCTGGAAGGTTGTCCCTCTTCCAGCAGAATTTTATGCATACAGTAGGCGGGGCTGATCCCCTTAATGTCTGCCATGGTCCACCCAATGGCAGTCTTGCACTCCTTGAGTACCTGTAAGAGTTATTGTGCCTGCACATCTAACAAACTAGATGAGATAATAACAGGTAATGTGGAGTCAGGTCCAAGGAACTCATACTTGAGATGGGCTGGCAATGGCTTCAATTCCAGCTTTGGTGGTTCTTCAATGGATGGCTTAGCTGGAGGAGTTTCTCTATTTTCTAAGTGTAAGGGCTCAAATTCAAGAGTTCTATCCCAGAACCCTCTGCCCTCTAATGCCAACACCCATTCTGCCAGTTCTTCTCCATTCACCTCATCTAAATTCATCAGACATGCAGCCAGGGGGTCCTCAATTGTCAACATCTCATCATCAGTTTCTACAATTACATCCACGGCATCAATAAGAGAGCAATTGGCGAATTCACTTGGTCGCCTCATAGATTTCTGCACATTGAATGTTATCTCTTTGTCGTTCAGTCTCATCTTGAGCTCCCCAATCTCACAATCAATGAGAGCTCTCCCAGTGGCCAAGAACAGCCTTCCCAAAATTATGGGAATCTCCTCATCCACATTGCAGTCTAAGATCACAAAATCTGCAGGGAACACAAATTTCCCTACCTGAATCAACACATCATCCAGGATACCAGATGGTCTTTTTACAGTCCTGTCAGCTAGCTGCAACAACATAGAGGTGGGCCTAGCTCTTCCAATCCCCAGCCTCTTATAAATCGCTAGGGGCATAAGATTTATGCTGGCCCCTAGATCACAAAGTGCCTTAGCGAAAGCAAAATTACCAATAGTGCAGGGAATTGTAAAGCTCCCTGGGTCAGATAGCTTCTCCGCAATTGGTCTAGTCACCACTGCACTGCAGGTTTGAGTAAGAGTCACCGTGGCTAAGTCTTGGAAATCGAATTTCCGGGACATTAAGTCTTTCATCATTTTTGTATACCCAGGCATCTCTTTCAAAGCATCTATCAATGGAATATTTACCTGGATTTGTTTCAGCATCTCCAAGAATTTCTTGTACTGCTCCTTTTTTTGGATCTTAGCCAGCCTCTGAGGGAATGGTGCAGGAGGTATCTTCTTCCCAATGATTTGGGATTGCTCTTTATCAGCTGCCACCTCAACCACTGGTTCCCGGGCTGTCTCAGCTTCTTTTTCAGTCTCAATTTGAATGTTATTTTCTTCCTGGGTAGGCTGGACTGTCACCTCTGTCAGTTTTGTTGACTCATCCAGCTCAATGGGCACTGGTATGAGTGTCTCAGCATGTCTGGTTTCTCGAGCCCTCTCTTGCTCTACATCCAAATCTCTGCCATTACGTAGACTCACTGCCATCAGCTGCTTCGGGCCTTGACCTTTTGGATTTATCTGGGTGTCTGCAGGTAATGTCCCATGAGGACGATTGTTCAGATACATCGAAATTTGGCCCATCTGCACTTCAATATTCTTGATAGCTGAATCATGTGCATCTACTCTCTCACTAATTTTTGCATTAGAGCCAATAACTTGCTGCATCATTGCCTCAAGTCTAGCAAACCCATCTTCATGCCGTCCACCATGCTGCTGCTGAGGAGGGTGGTATCCCTACTGCTGATTCTGATTGTTGTATCCTTGTGGCCTTTGGAAGCGGTGCCATATTATTAGGGGGTCTCATACCTCCCATGTTTCAATTGTTGAACTGTGGCTGGACTAGCCTGTATGGTTGCTGCTGCTGACCCCAATTTTGACCACCCTGTCTCTGGCCTTCATAATTAGACACATAATTCATGTCTTCAGGGTAGTGATGATGATCATGTTCTGCATTCCACTGGTTACCAATAGGCTGACTATTGCAAGATGCGCACAAGCCCCCATTGGTAGTATCTACTATGTGTACCTGCTGCTTCTGCCCTGACTCTTCCACCTTTTTGGTGAGTATACTCATCTGTGTCAATAAGGTGGCCATATTTTCAGCCATAGAGTTGGATGGATCTAAGGGCACTAAGTGAACCACTAGGGTGATAGGTGCATTCCTGGTTATCCATCCCGAATTCCGTGCCATCTTGTCAAGAAGACTCTGGCCTTCTCTCTATGTTTTGCTCAAAAATGCTCCACCAGCTGAAGCAACAACTATGTTCTTCACGCTATCTGACAATCCCATGTAAAACCGCTGCCCCAACATCAGATCCGGGACACCATGGTGTGGACATATAACCAACATCCCCTTAAAGTGTTCCCATGTTTCATGCAGTGTCTCCATTGGTCTCTATTTAAAACTCAAAATTTCATCAATTTGTTGAGCAGTCTTGTTGGGTGGATTGAACTTGTTGTGGAATTGCTTGACTAACTCCTCCCAAGTTGTTATGGAATTTATGGGGAGTGAGTTTAGCCAGGTCTGGGCAACTCCCGTCACTGAGAATGGGAACAACAACAACTTGATTTCTTCCTGAGTTACATTGGGCTGCCTTTGGGTTTTGAAGATTGACAAGAAATTCTTCAAGTGCTGCTGAGGATCTTCGACCTGTGACCCCGAAAATAGTCCCTTGTTCTGCAACAAGTGCAGCATGTTATTCGTGATTTGGAATGACTCAGCCTCTATCTGCGGGACTACAATCGTTGTGGCCAGATTTTCAGTTGTGGGTTGTGCCCAGTCATAGAGAGCAGTCTCTGGCACAGGAGGTGCCAATGGCGCTATAGGTGCAGGTGGATTGTTTTCGTGATCTCCCATATTTGGTTCAATTTGTTCAATTGTTTGTTGTTGTTTCCTTTTGTGGTTGGCCCGGTTCAAGGCCTTAAAAACTTTCTCGGGATCAGATAAAGCTTCGAATACTTCACCAGTTCTCGTTGAGTTTCTAGGCATGCACCTGTACAACCAAGTCAACAAACGTTAAAATTTCAATGTATAGATTGGGTATAGAGAAAACTGACTACACTAAGAATTTTTGTATTTCTTTCAATTGTAATTGATAACATTAATTCCCCGGCAACGGCGCCAAAATTTGATCACGCCCAACTATGCCTTATAAAAAGGACACGCGGACGTTGCAAATATAATCTGAGTATTTAGCCCAGAGTCGAACCCACAAGGAATTAACCTATCAGTTACTTTCGTTAGACTTACTAAATTCCAAGGAATCAGCTTCTCAAACGTTGTGAATAACAATTGATGGTATTTCTACTAACTACGAATGACAGTAAATAAACAGCTGAAAACTAACTATGATTAAGGTGTAAACAATTAAGAGAAGGATCTAAGGTTATGATTTCCCCTATTGATGGAATCCCTTTCGGTTATGCTTCACATAGATTTTCCTAATCATATCTATCAATCATGAGCACTATTATTACCGTAAATTTCTCCCGAGTAATCACAATAATTTACTAGATGCACTCTCCCAAGATACGCTAGCTGGCTTGTTTATTACAGCTCACTTTAGATCACACCCAAGGCTTTGTTATCCCTAATCCCGCCTTTAAACCCTTGGTTATTGATCCCTCATATACTTTGGGAGTGGTATTTTTCAACAATTGACCTAAATATGCACTCTCTCCCGAGTTATGCACACTAAATAGGCACAGCTATTGAGGATCCTGTCAATTAACTACAATAAAAACATAGTTGAACAAATAGAGATTAAACCGGGCAAACTATATTAACATAACAAGAAGTTCATCCTTCAAGGTTCCATCAAAACCTTAGACTAAATATTTAGCTACTCATACTAGTGTTCATCACAACAATATTCAAAGTCATCACAATCGTAAAAAACAAAAGGAAGAAAGGAAGAACTCGATGTTGAATTATCCTCCTTGCCTCTTGCCTCTCCTTGCCTTCAACTAAGTTGTGAAAACCTTGATAATCAATCCTTGGGTGAGCTTGACCTTCTATAAGTTAAGTGAATTTACTCTCGGACTTCCAAGTTTACCCCTGAAAATTACTATTCCGGAACTGGGCTAGCGCGATCGCGCTAGTGGACGCGCTAGTCCAGGCCTTCATTTCATCTATTCTTTTTCTCGTCTTCTCGCGTACTCAGCTCCTAGGGGTTTTTCTTGCTTCAATGTAGCTCCAATCACATCTTTAAGACCTCATACAAGCTCCTCACTCCTGCAACGTGTGAAATTCACAATTAGAGCCCATTTTTCATCATTTAACTATATTATCACATTGAAACATAATCAAGGTGGGGCATAAACAATCGCCAAATTACATAAATCTAGCCTATTATCATATACAATCTCTGTTTTGGTCGCTGAACGTTCTACAACTTCTAACTGTTAGAACTATAATGTGGTTCCAACTAATGAAGCCCGGTATCTGAAGAATGCAAGCAAGATACTATTGGCAGTTTCGAAAAGGGGAAGAAAACAACAAAATTAGACTTCAATGATTGACAGCGAAATGAGCCGCTGCATCACTGCTTGATCAAGGATGGAATCGTTGTTCTATCAAATTTAAAAGCTAATATTGGAAAATTAACTAAAAATCAACGATCACATTTTTCAAGATAGAGAAGGAATGCATTTTATCTTCTCGTTTGATCTTTTATCATTTATGCAATGGCTAACTTATGAAATACGGGAGAATAAAAATTCAGGTTAGTTATTGGTTCGGAAAAACATATGGATATGCCAAACAAAGGCCTAACTGAAGTGTCGTTGATTTGGAATTGTCACAATTTGGCAAGTTTGATGACAACAAATTAAAACATATTTCTGTCCCAATTTATAATTTATTATTATTTCTTATTCTTAGTACATGTTTATGATGTGCTGATCTAAAAATATATGCTATTCCACTTACATGTATGTGATGATTGAAAATAGCATGTGATTAATGGTAATTTTTTTAATTGCTTACCAAATGAAGATTAATTAACTTTGTTATAATTATATAGCATGCATGAATATATGTAAAAGATTATTTTCACAGCAGTAAAATATAAATCAAACTTATATTAATACTTGAAAACATCTTAAGATCATGAAAATGATATCTATAAGGTAATTTATTTGGATGGATCTATATATACTTCAAACTTCAGATCATAACTAAAGGATTATATTAATTAAAATACTATTTTAAAATAAAAGAAGAAGACTGAGTACTGTCTTCTCTTAGAGATGGTATCCCTTCTTTACTAACTAATCGTTTGAATTATGCATTAACTATTGGTGGCTTTAAATCAAAAGCCACATTTTACATAAAGGGAATTCTCCAACATTCTTAAGAACAAATCACTGATCTACCAATTCTTCGACGTTGAAGAAGTATTGTTATTCCTCTTTCTTTATTTTCTTTCCTCTAATTCCTTCTCTTTATTGTACTTTCTTTTATGTATATAATTATTTAATCAAATATCTATTTTAACAATATTAATATTATTTTACAAAAATTATGTACTATATAACTTGGTATACACGTGCAACGCACGTGCCGAGAAACTAGTAAATTTGAAAAGGAGAGAATAGATGAAAGCCAAGTGATGCGCATTTGTGGACTTCTTTCATTAGAGTACACGTGGACTGAAAAATCCCCATAGAAAAACACACTTACATACATATTGATTATACGATATAATGTGTGACACATCGCAATCTTCTCATCTCTCTTTCTCTAAGAAAAGAAGATGAAGGGAATTTTCTTGCTCTCTGTCTCTCTTGTTGTGATAAAAAAGAAAGAGAAGAGAAGATAGATTAGTTAAAGCTGGAATGGCCAAAGTGTGCAGATTTAACGCAAACCATGCTTAGGTCCATGAAATGTTGTTCCCCTCGAAAATACGTATTAAGCGTTTGAATACATACTCCGAATTTATAGTTTTAAAAAAAATTGAAACCTATAGTTTAAAACATAAAATAAATATTTGTTATGTTATTATTCATGTGGACTCATTTATATTTTTCTGCTATTTGGATTTATTGATTATGTTTAATTTGTTAGTTTGCGTAGCTAGCGGTTTCTTGAGTTGCTTTGAAGCATAAGCAACAAGATTGTCACGTTGCATTAGGATACTCCCAAATCCAACTCTAGAAATAACTCAATACACCACAAACTCATCCGCACCCTTTTATGATATATTCAAAGCTTTCTTGGACAGTTACATCGTATGACGTGACTTCGATTTATGTTCAGTTACTGCTGATACGGGCAAACTCATTTACTATAATTTTGTTAATACATGGAACTTTAAGAGACCTTTCAAAGGCAGCACTCCAACTGGGGCAGAATCAATTAGTTAATTGGGGAGGGGGGGATGAGGTAATTCACTCATAATTGTTGTACGACCAATTTTCTACACTCTTTATGATATTTCTGTTATCCAAAAATAAAAATCTTGAGGCTCGAGAGATGGTTTTTGCAAGCGCAAAAAATAGTGATGTTTCATCATGATGAATTTTTGCCAGTCCAAGGAGAAGAGTTTGTTTAGTAGCTTGATTTGGAACAATAGAGGAACCATTCTGTTATTGAGGGTCTGCTTCAGCACTTCACTAAATCCGTCCTCGAGTTCTTATCCTTAGCATCTTGCAACTAAACTAAAAAGGAAAACTAATATAACTTAACCACCACCCGTCAACAAAATTTGTCCATCCACAACGAAATATTTAAGAAAAATATGGCAATGGTATTGCCTTCACTCTTTCTTTTTCTTCGAGGGAGTTGGGGAACATGAGTGCTGAAAACCGGTCGTATATTAAATATCAGTTTTTGTTTCAAGGTTGTTACATCAAACACAATAATGTGGATGTAGAATAATCCACTTTCTTGTGGAGTGACTATATCACCGTAGACCATCCGTGGACTACGATATTTTTTTCTTTCTTGCGTCAATTGGAAGTCTCAAATTATGGATACACAATACAATTTTTGTGTTTTGGACATTATGAAGTTTGGTTGTTTAACCAAAAATTGGGATTTCAGTCAAAGCTTTATTTTAGAAGAACTCGGGTTACTGATAATTAAATATAAAAAAAATTGACTTTAAAAAGCTGAAGAAAGTAAAATAGATCAGTATATTGCAATAGCATTTTTTGTGTTTACAAATGATCAGCTTTCCCTTTTTTATAGCTATCTCTAGGTAATACGTTTTGTTTCTGTCATAATAGAGCCATTATTGACAATCAATGGCATTTAATGTAACGTTATAAATGGTAATCATATTTTGATTTGGTACAGATTCCCTAACGTTTTCCGTAATTAATGCATATTGATTACTGACAATACGTATCTATACCCTTTTTTGCTATCAGGTTCATTCTCCTAGCTCGACCTTCGATCATAAAGAGGTCCGAGCATTCATCTTTCTTGAATTCCTGCCCGTGCCTGTTGTAGCTCGTGCCTCTTTAACTATTCTTTGCCAATTGTCATCCTTTGACCAGTCTACGTGTCGTGACATGTCACTTTTCAATCAATTCTATATATGAACTTAATTTTCCTAATACAGATAGTCCCCCCACTTGCCATTTATTCATCAATAGAATATTTGGGAAGTGGATTTTATTAAAGCGGGAATATTTGCCGCCATTAATTCTTCTTTGGAACTGACGCTTAATTTGTCACTTCCATTTAATGTTCGCAACACGTGGCATCTCCTGGTTGGTTCTGCAACTTTTCAGCGTTTTTAAGGCTTTTTTACGGCTTCACCAATTACGAAACGATAGTTCTCATTATGACGTTTCCATCATTACACATTTTCCTTTGACGATTGCTTCCGAGTATAAATATACTTTTTCACCTTTGTCTTTCTCACAAGAAGTTTTAGAACATTCAATTCTTGTTTCCTTCTTCCTCGTACTACTATGTCTTCTTCAAACCCTAACCCTAGGAGAGTTCCCATCGTTGACAACTTTCCTCTTGCTCCTGTTAGGAGTAGGAGAGGAGGTAGACTTCGTAGTTTAGGGTCCTCATCATCGCGAGGCACTTCTCTTCCTTCAACAAGTTCTACACCTCCTTCTAGAACCAGAGGTTCTCTTTCTCAAAGGTCTTCATCTAGAGGTAAAGAACACATTGAACCTCTTCGTGAACCTTTGGTAGATGAGATTGTTCCCGCTGAACTATCTTTCTATAATGATAGAGAGTCTATTAGAAACCAAGTTTCTTCTATGTCTTCTTAAGATCGTGCTGATATTTACCCAACTCAGATCACTAAAGGTTTAATTTTCGTGGTTCATAGGGATTGCCATTGGAGTCATGATTTTCCCATTATATTCTTTAATGCAAACCAAAGAATCACTTCTTATTTAATGGGGTTTTCTTTCGTATATACGTACCCTTTTATTTTGAATTTCAAACCTCCTATTGACCCGGTTATCCTCGAATTCTGTCGTTTTTTCGATGTTTGCTTAGGTCAAGTTGACCCTATCGTGTGGAGGGCAGTTGCTTGTTTGAGGCATTTGGCCAACATGGCTGGCATGCCTTTTACTTTCTTTCATTTAATTCATCTTTATTCTCCCAAACTCTTCCGTCAAGGAATTTTTACTTTAGTAGCGAGAAGCAAAAGAGTTCTGGTTAGCCCAGAGGACGATAAGGACCGTGGCTGGTACGCCAGGTTTGTTGCTGCCCCCACTGTTGGTTTAGTGGGTGAAGAAAGTGTTCCATTCCCTGAAAAATGGAATTTTGCACGCTCTTTTGTAACTTTTCCATGCCTCTCTTTTTATTTCTGATGATTGTCATTTTAACTTCTTCTTTTTCAGCAACCATGGGAATTGTTGATGAAATTCTCAATTTCCGTGGTTGGGTAGAAAAGTTGTTAAGTGCTGCTCCGATGGAAGCTAGATCTTGGAAAAACTTTTCTCATCGGTTTGGTTGGAAAGTGAAAACTCACGGTAAATGCTTTTCCTTCTTATTTCTATTTACTTCTTTCCTTAAAACTTATTTTAATCCTTTTTTTTATCAGGATTTCCCATTCGAGGCACAAGTGTTGAGGCCGTCATAGCTTCCAGAGTTTCTTTGGAAAAAAATCAAGAGATTGTTCTGGGTTCTTCATCGAAAAGGAAGGCCTCCGCTGATCAAGATTCTGAAGAAGAGGAAGAACAAGATGAGGGTTCTTTGATAAAAAGGCCACGAGCTAGAAGACGTATTATTTCAGATGATGAAGCATCTCCCGCTTGTTCTGTTCTTCCCACTGAGCCTGTTGAAGCCGCCTTGGTGATTTCTGATGATGATACTCCCCCGGCTGCTCGTGACTCTATTGCTCAGCTTTTTGCCTGTGGGTTTGATAATGAAAATTTGGGTCCAATTTCTGATGAAGTGCCTCTTGACTCTTTTTCCATGTCTGCTCCTGTGACACCTTCTTTGCTAGTCATGACTGTTGCCGTTGCTGCTCCTCCCCAGGCTGTTTTGACTCCCTCTACGGTTCCTCCTACAATCGTCCATCACAATGAGGTTGGTTCCTCAAGTGGAGGTGAAGTTATGAGGCAAGTTATCATCGAGGTTCCTGCTGAAGGTAACCTTTTGAGGAAATCAGGTCGGGCTGATGTGTGTTTAAAACCTCTGATTGGTCCAGTTGAGAAAGCCAAGCTTGAGAGTCATAACTCTTTGACTTGGATGAATGACATAGTGCAATCTTCTTTAAAGGTATTCTTTTTCGAACTTTACCTCGTTTTTTTTATGGTTCTTACCCCCCTTTTTTTATTAGATCAATCTAGTTGGCACGGAGATGATGAAGAGGGTTTCCCATGTCACACCTCCTTTTTCATTGCACCCGCGGAGGTTTAAAGGAGTTTTTCCACTTAAAGGACAATCGGAACGGGATTTATTATTTCAATTCAGAGTCGCCACTTGGGAGATTAATGGTGTCCCAAGTCACCTGTCGAATCCCGAACCGAGGAAATTTATGACTCCGTCAACAGTCCGCGAACCAGAAATCCGAGTAAGGAATTCTGTTAACCCGGGAGAAGGTGTTAGGCATTCCCGGATTCCGTGGTTCTAGCACGGTCGCTCAATTGTTGTATTTGCTTTTTTCTGATTTTAAAACATGTTCTAACCTATGTGCCTTTTATTTTAACCGCTTTTATTTTATGTATTTTTAATAAGAATTGCAACGTCGTAAAAATGTATCTCGAACCACGTCACACCAGTGCACCCGCGGCTTTTGACGCATTTCGACTTCGTTGAGATTTAGATTTGGGTCACATAAATGTGCACCCGCATTTAGGAAGGTAATATTATTAAAATACGCGCCTGAAGCAACTACGCGTTTATTATCTTTGGGGAAAACCGTGAAATTCGCTAAACGGTTCACCCGAATTCTAAGTATTTTAATATAAGCATTTAACGAGGGCCCCGCAATTCATGTGTTTTGTTTAGCGAGACTCATCTCATTTTATTATTTAAAAGGGTAAACCTAAAGCAACTACGATTTTCTATTCGATTTGTCTCTAATAATAAAAGAAAAGGTCCTAATTAATTTGTTATTGGATCAGAGCAAACCAAGTGATAATTCTGCGCCAAAGCCAACCATTGGGCTCCGAGATAGCCCAACAAAGGAAAATTGCACCCAGGTCTACACCAAAAATTGGCCAATCACACACCCCAGGCCCAAACGAACACTGAAATCTGATCTGAGCCTGGGCCACTCGTTAAGTCACTGAGGCCTAAATCAACAACAACAAGGCTGTTGAGCCTTGAGTTTACCAGCAAGCCTCGTATCAAACGGAATTTCAATCTAAACTTACTGCGGTTAAAATTATTTCAAAATGGTCTGATTTTTGTGATGACAGGAACAATATACAACCTACTCAGATTAACGAATTATGTGGCTGGAATCCAGTTTCATATTCAAACCGTGTTTAGGCTATCTAACTACTACAAATACCTATGGAATTCCACAAATTAACAAAGCAATTTACACTTATGTTGAGGTCTTAACCCAGGGATACAGTACTATGAAAAACGCCTAATTTCAAATTCAACTCATTAGGGCCAACACTAAAGTTAAACACTGAGATGGCCCCCATTCTGATTTCAACTCTGGCTTCAAGTTTAATAAACAGTCATTACATGAATTACAAACTACACTACACTAGTAACACAAACTAAACCAAATTAAAACTACT
>NW_017675320.1:68658-70207 GCF_001879085.1 Nicotiana attenuata
CATGGAAGTGTTAGAAGAGAGTAAGCGTACCTTGGAGCAGCAACTGTAGGTTTTAAGCTCAGAGGTAGCAGTCGAGAAGGCATGCTCGAGTCAAGCTGATAAGGACAAGAATCTCCTTGAAACATCTTTCTCCGAGCAACTTTCTAAAGCCAGTGAAGAAATCAGAGAATTGAATGCTTTGCTAAGTAAGAAAGAAGCTTATGCTGGTGAACTCGTACAAACACTTTCTCAGACCCAGAAAGATCTTCGTGAGTCTTCTACCAAGGTCAGCTTTTTAGAGAGTTCACTCGCTCCTTTGCAAGCTTCTTATGATTCTGTCCTGGCTAAAAATGAAAAGCTTAAAGACGAGATTGATCAATGGGAGAAAGATTACGAGATTCTTGAAGACAAGACTGCAATTGAAGTGAGTTGGGAAATTCTAAACACCCGCCATGATACCCTGATGGAAGTTAGCCAAGAGGGCTTTAGTTTGGATGCTGAGTTAGCCAAAATAAAAGAGACTATTGAAAAAACTCAGCAAGGCCAAGACTTTCCTTCTCCCATGGTTGATATTCCCGAGCACATCGAAGATGAAATGGGTATGGTGGATGCTCCAACTCCTTCAAGCCATCCCGAACCTTCTGCTGCTCATGACCCTGTTTCAGATCCTTCTTCAGCTCCTCAGTGAAAAGTTTATGATATGTTACTTCTCTTTTTTTCTTTGTGGAATGTGGTTATAACCCTCGGTCCCATTTGGGGGTTTGGTTTTTTGGAAACGATAAGTCCCCAGACCTTTTCGGGGCGTTTTTCGTATAAATGACAAGTAATTGATGACTAAGTTCATACTTAGCCTAAACTTTTTAGTATTTAAGAAGTTTTTCGGCTTAAACTTAGTTATTTTAAACTTTTGTTTTGCTCGACTTTGCCTTTATACTTAAGGACTTGTTAATTAATTCGTGGGTTTATGTTTTACCCTTTTTTGCATTTTTGTTTTATAAAATGCTTTATTAACTTCGTGGTTGTTTAAATCACACATGATTTTTATAAAAGAGGGCCCTTTTTATTTTCGACACTTAATGAAGAAGACGTCTCAACTTCATAATGGTGTAAATATACGATAAAAGAAATAGGAACACACATGTTTCTTGAAATAACTTTGATAAAGTTTTCATTTGAACTTTGTCAAGTTCAAATAACATCTTACATGTGTTCAAACTTCTATAACTTTTCTCGTAACTGTTTTCTTTTACAACAGATTTCAAAAGAGAAAATAAAACTCAAGGTTTTCCTTTACAACCTGTTTTTATACATTGCCTTTAACCTAATTTTTGAAATCTACAAGGTTTTTCGAGTGGCTTTGTGTTATTTGGCTCGTAAATTTTCTCTGAACTTGACTCATTCGAGAGTAGACTTTAAGGCTTTGAATTGTACTTTCGACTATCTTCTTAGTCTTCTTTGCCTTCTTTATACGTATGCCGTATATTATATAGTCCCCAAATGTTTGAGCTTTGAAGTATGAAATCTCGAGCACTTGTTACTCCTCTTATTTGGTCCTTTTCCTGAAAAGGAA
>NW_017675321.1:0-6669 GCF_001879085.1 Nicotiana attenuata
TTATCTGACCGTGTTGGAGAATTCATTTGGTTGTGTACTGGGGCAGCATGACATCACAGGAAGGAAAGAGCAGGCAATTTATTACCTCAGCAAGAAGTTCACATCATATGAGGTAAAGTACACTCAACTTGAGAGGACGTGTTGTGCCTTAACCTGGGTGGCGCAGAAGTTGAAACATTACTTGTCAGCATATACCACCTATCTCATCTCTCGGTTGGACCCATTGAAGTACATTTTTCAGAAGCCCATGCCCACAGGGAGGCTGGCGAAATGGCAAATCTTGCTTACGGAGTTCGATATTGTCTACGTGACCCGGACTGCAATGAAAGCACAAGCGCTGGCTGATCATCTAGCTGAGAATCCAGTTGATGATGAATATGAACCTTTAAAAACATACTTTCCCGACGAGGAGATAATGCATGTTGAAGACTTAGAACAAGTCGAGAAGCCTGGATGGAAATTGTTCTTTGATGGAGCTGCCAACGCCAAGGGTGTCGGGATAGGAGCAGTACTGATTTCTCAGACGGGGCAACACTACCCTATCACTTCTCAACTTCGTTTCTATTGCACCAATAACATGGATGAATACGAGGCATGTATCTTGGGATTGAGATTGGCTATAGACATGGGTGTTCAGGAAATCTTGGTCATGGGTGACTCGGATCTTCTGGTACACCAGATTCAGGGTGAATGGGAGACACGAGATTTGAAGCTCATACCGTATCGACAGTGTTTGCATGAACTTTGTCAACAGTTTCAATCAATAGATTTCAAGCATATTCCAAGGATTCACAATGAGGTTGCCGACGCTTTGGCCACTTTGGCGTCAATGTTGCGTCATCCAGACAAGGTTTATGTGGACCCGTTACAGATTCAGGTTCGAGATCAGCATGGCTATTGTAATATGGTGGAAGAAGAGTTTGATGGTGAGCCATGGTTCCACGATATCAAAGAATATCTCCGGATGGGAGTATACCCGGCACAAGCTACAGGGGATCAAAAGAGAGCAATTCGACGCTTAGCAAGCGGATTTTTCCTCTGTGGAGGAGTGTTGTACAAGAGAACTCCGGATCTTGGGTTGTTGAGATGCATGGATGCCAAACAGGCTACAGTTATCATGGTTGAGGTACATGCGGGAGTTTGCGGACCTCATACGAGTGGATATGTATTGGCAAAGAAGATTCTCCGAGCAGGTTATTATTGGCTCACTATGGAACGGGATTGCATCAGTTTCGTGCGCAAGTGTCATCAATGTCAGGTACATGGAGATTTGATTCATTCTCCACCATCTGAATTGCATACAATGTCAGCACCATGGCTGTTCGTTGCTTAGGAAATGGATGTCATTGGACCGATCGAGCCAGCAGCGTCAAATGGGCACAGGTTCATTCCGGTAGCTATTGATTATTTCACTAAGTGGGTTGAAGCAAAAACCTTTAAATCTGTGACCAAGAAGGCAGTGGTTGATTTCGTGCATTCGAATATCATATGTCGGTTTGGGATCCCGAAGGTAATCATCACAGACAATGGTGTCAATCTCAACAGTCATTTGATGGCAGAGACATGCCAGCAGTTTAAGATCACGCACCGCAATTCCACCCCATATCGTCCTAAGGCAAATGGAGCAGTCGACGCAACTAACAAGAACATCAAGAAAATACTTCGGAAAATGGTAGAAGGGTCAAGGCAATGGCATGAAATGCTACCTTTTGCCCTATTAGGCTATCGCACTACCGTCTGCACTTCAGTAGGGGCGACTCCCTATTCGCTGGTGTATGGAACTGAAGCAGTAATACCCGCAGAGGTTGAAATCCCGTCCCTTCGGATCATCGCCGAGGCAGAAATTGATGATGTTGAATGGGTTAAAGCCCGTTTGGAACAACTAAGTTTGATTGATAAAAAGAGATTGGCAGCAGTGTGTCACGGTCAGTTGTACCAATAGAGAATGGCAAGAGCATATAACAAGAAAGTGCGTCCGCGGAAGTTTGAAGTAGGGCAGTTGGTGTTAAGACGTATCCTACCTCTTTGGGCTGAGGCAAAAGGAAAGTTCGCCCCAAACTGGCAGGGGCCATTTGTTGTCACCAGAGTGTTGTCCAATGGCACATTGTATTTGACAGATGTGGAAGGAAAATGTGTAGAAATGGCTATCAACTCTGACGCAGTCAAGCGATACTATGTATGATTTCTTGGTTTAATTGTACTTTATTGTATTTGGCAT
Organism: Nicotiana attenuata; assembly: GCF_001879085.1. NCBI lineage: Eukaryota > Viridiplantae > Streptophyta > Magnoliopsida > Solanales > Solanaceae > Nicotiana > Nicotiana attenuata. The sequence goes on from NW_017675321.1 coordinate 2,219, forward strand.
ATTTTTGAGATTGAAATGACGAAGGCATTTTGTTCTGCTATCCAAACACTTTATCCTTTGCTACCCCTTTTGAGCCTCATTTATTTTCTTTCGTACCCCTCTTTCGGAATCAATAACAACTCGGAAGTTCGAGCAAGGCAAAACAGTGAAGAAATAAGAAACCACAATCCAACGGAAAGAAAAAAAAGAAAAAAAAGAAGGAAAAAAAAGAGAAAAAAAAAGAAAAAAAAAGAGAAAAAAAGAAAAAAGAAAAAAAAAGAAAATGAAGAAAAGCAAAAAGAAATGAAAAGAAGAATGAAAAGGAAAAAGGAAAGAAAAATGAAAAGGAAGAAAAGAAGGTGGAAGAAAAGGAAAGATTGCAACAGCAAAGTAATTCCTATGACCTGAACTACGTTTGACTTGATCCCGAAAGGGTACGTAGGCAGCCTCTCTTTGGGGTTCAGTCACACCGAAATAAAAGTCCAAAAGTCCCCACAAAAGGAACTGGGGTAGTAGTTATAGTTGTGCAAGAAAGTGATTCCGAAAGTTGTAGTTATGAACCCATAGTTGAATTATTTTTGAGCCTTTTATACCCTTTCTTTCTAGCCCTGTCCAAAAGCCTGCATTGCGGTCCAAAGAAAGACCTTTTGATCAATCTTCAGGAAGTGCCAATGCGAGCGAGTAAAAGTGATTCACGTCAGGGGCAACACTCCGGTATAAGAGAAATAATGAAGATGAGAGAGTCTTATCGGTGAAAACCCTCACGGGCACCATAAGGCGAAGTGAGTTGAGAGAAATCAAAATGAGAGAGTCTTATTGGTGAAAACCCTCATGGGCACCATAAGGCGAAGGTGAGTTTTCAGGCAAAAGAAACATGTTCGTGGTCAAAGATGCTCGGGACACTGCAAGACGAGCAAGGTTTGGGGTTGGGTAAAAACAGGTTGTGAATGTCCGAAACAGCAAATGTGGCAATCGAAAGTTGATTGGTTAGACAGACTGGGCTGATTAATCCGAAATGCATGGCATGCTCAATGGTACCAGCTGTTCCACTCAGATAAGTCTCATCCTCTTCTTTCTTCATTACAAATCATCCGTTCTCGGATTTTCTTTATCTTTAACCCTTGAGGTCATTGCGTTTCATTCTTTTGAGGTCTATCTCTAGGATGTTTCAGTGTTAGTTTTGTTCGAAACAAAGGAGGGAATATCAAAGCTAACTACCAGCTTCCTAGTTGCACAGATAGGGCCAGAGTATATCAAAGATAGCCAAAAGCAAAGGAAGTCATAAAGGACCACTGGAAGTTTCATTGTTGGATTGGTTGGGTAATTGTGGGGAAGAAGTGAAATACCAAAAGAGGGGTCGGAAACACAAAAACAACAATATGGGATAGAACACTTGGGTCATCAGAGTCAAAGGGTTGAAATTCGGTCAGAAATTCAAAGTGATTCAAAACAAGGCTAGGAAAGCGGGACAGAGTGAAGCCCAGCAGCAGGGATGTACCTAGCAAGAATGCCAGCAACTAGCCACCATTTTTTAAAATTGACAAGATTTTTCTTTGATGGAAACAGGGGCAGAAATTTCGTTCATTTCGGAGAAACCCTCCTTAAGGGAAGGCAGCACCCAAGCAGGTATGACTAGAAACTCTCAGGACCCTCCTGGAAAATAGGACTTAGTTTAAATTTCCAAACAAGCATGAGTAGCATAATTTAGCACAAATGTATCCTAAAGAACATAGGTTGTAATTAGTGGTGACCAGGACCCTCCTGAATAATGGGACGCAATTCTAAGATCTCCTTAGGTAACAAGATACTGTTGTAGGATAGTATAATTTAGCCGTAGAATTGGCACACCTAGGATAAGACTTGAATTTTGATTTCCAGGACCCTCCTGAATAATGGGACGCAGTTTTAAGATCTCCTTAGGTAACAAGATACTGTTGTAGGATAGTACAATTTAGCCGTAGAATTGGCACACCTAGGATAAGACTTGAATTTTGATTTTCAGGACCTTCCTGGATAATGGGACGTAGTTTTAAGATCTCCTTAGGTAACCAAATACAGTGGAAGTCGTACCTTCAGTAGATATAGCTTAGGTTAACACCGTCTTTTAACTAGAAGTTGTCAGGACCCTCCAGGATAATGGGGAGTAGTTTAAGACCTTTTAGACAACAAATGTAGTGGGGTACTACCTCTAGAGGATACAACTCAGGTTCATAATTATTAGAAGTTGTCAGGACCTCCCTGGATAATAGGACTTAGCTTTCAAACTCTTATAACAGTTGGTAAAATAATTCAGTTTAACACTTACCGTGTACCCAGCTACCAAACTGGGGCAGAAAATTTTTCTTTGTGTTGTCTATTTTTGTTGCAGTCAAGAGCCCACCTGGAGAACAAGGGAATACTTTTCAAGTTCAGCAATCAGGCGCCCACCTGGAGAACAAGGGAAGTACAATTCAAATTTTAGCTTTTAATTATTAATATTTGATAACATGCTATACCCAGTCACCAAACTGGGGTAGAAAATTTTCTTTGTTGTTATTTTGTTGCAGTCAGGGGCCCACCTGGAGAACAAGGGAAGTACAATTCAAATTTTAGCTTTTAATTTTTAATATTTGATAACATGCTATACCCAGTCACCAAACCGGGGTAGAAAATTTTCTTTGTTGTTCTTTTGTTGCAGTCAGGAGCCCACCTGGAGAACAAGGGAATACTTTTCAAGTTCAGCAATCAGGAGCCCACCTGGAGAACAAGGGAATACTTTGCAAGCTTCAGCAGTCAGGCGCCCACCTGGAGAACAAGGGAAGTACAATTCAAATTTTAGCTCTTAATTTTTAATATTTGATAACATGCTGTACCCAGTTACCAAACTGGGGCAGAAAATTTTCTTTGTTGTTTATTTTGCTGAAGTCAGGAGCCCGCCTGGAGAACAGAGGCATACGTTTCGAGTTTCAGCAGTCAGGCGCCCGCCTGGAGAACAGAGGCATGCAAGTTTCAGCAGTCAGGAGCCCGCCTGGAGAAAAAAGGTATTACAATTCAAGTTTCAGCAGTCAGGAGCCCGCCTGGAGAAAAAAGGTATTACAATTCAAGTTTCAGCAGTCAAGAGCCCGCCTGGAGAACAGAGGCACGCATTACAAGTTTCAGCAGTCAGGAGCCCGCCTGGAAAACAGAAGCATACATTTCAAGTTTCAGCAATCAGGAGCCCGCCTGAAGAACAGAGGAATACCGTTCAACACAGCAATCAGGAACCCGCTTGGAGAGCAGGGAATACATTCGAGTTCAGCAGTCAGGCAGCCACCTGGAGAAAGGGAAAAACATCTCAGACCACAATTCAAGGCAGCAACAGAAGGATGTCGCCAGGGAGAATACAATACAACCATGCAACAAGGACCATAAGAGCAAGTTTGAAGACATAGATAGGATCTTTTGTAATTCATAGATCATAGCTTAGTCTAGTTTCTTTTATTTTTTACACGGTGTAATAAGGAGGTCAGCGAGCAGTAGCAGCAGCAACAGCAGTGAAAATCACAGCTCCTGGTAGTCCCAGCTACCAAACCTTCCAGAACTACACTGACCTGATTCCTTTATAGCCAAGGATATGTAGGCAACCTTTGAAGTGGGGTTCGGTCAGACGGTTTTCAAATGCTTCTCATGGAGTGCTGAGCAGGCAAAAATCCTTCATGGTGCTCATTTATCTTTTCCCGAAAACCCTTCCTGTCTTCGAGCAAAGAGGGGCAGCTGTGAGCACGTGATTTTTGCCATGCTTAAATTACTCCTATAAATTCATTAGAATTAGGATTTTTCTTTTATTACTTGAATTTTAGGAATTAATTGCATGATTTTCTGGTAAGTGTTGCATTTTATCTGTGCATTTTAATTCATATGAAAAATACAAAAAAAGAAAAAATATAATACATTTGCTTTTAGGACTTAATTTCATATTTTAGTATTAATTAGGGGTTAATTTGTTTTAGAACCAAATTTAAAGAAAATAACAAAAATAGTCCATTTTTGCGTTTTAATTCTTAATTGTTGAGTCTACTTTTAAATAGAATTTAATCAATTTTGTAGGAATTAATTAGCTTAGTTTTGACAATAAATTAGGTTTCATTTTATTTTTTCGCATTTTTATATAAAATTAGGAAAAATACAAAAAATGAAATACAATAAATAAATAAAGAAATAAAGAAATAAAAAAAACAAAAACAATCAAAAGTGGACTGTTTTTAAAAGGACCAAAATTGGGCCAAAATTGGCCAGCCCAAACTAATTACCCCCCCCCCCCGATACCCGTCCACAGCCCAATCCAATCCCCTACCCGGTCCAAATCCCCGTTCTCCCAAAACGGTGCCGTTTGGTCAAGATCTAATCTTGGCCGTCAAGGATTCATCATCCAACGGCCAGGAACTGAGGGATCACACGTATATAACTGTCCGAACCGTGTCAACCCCCCTCCCCCCATACTCGTCTCTCTCAAC